>NC_067398.1:654528311-654595811 GCF_016432865.1 Antechinus flavipes
GAGGCGTTCCTGGGGCCACGCGAGCGCTGCCTGCGGCCCCCGGCGTGGCACCCCGACCCTGGGCCCTGGGGGAGCTCCCGGTCACCCGGAACCTGCCGCCGCTGGGACGCGGCTGGCTGGCTCCAGCCGGTCCTGGGCCTATTGTTCCACAGCCCCGCGCCGTCCCCTTGCCCTGGAGGCCAGGCTGTGAGAGCCCCCCGGGACCCCCAAGAAACCAGCCCTTCTTCCTAAGCGTTCCCCGTTACAAGGTTGGACACTGCGGGGTGAAGGGGAGAGAAAAGCGGAGGACGGGGAACTCCCTCTTACTAACTGGTGAATTAATCAAAGGTGCCCTCTCTTGTCCACCCAGCAGAGGAGGGACAAATAGGAACTTGGACAGACACACACAGGCAGGACAGGATGGGGGAGGGGTCTCCTAGATGAGGCTTTCAGGGAACATCAGGGCGGCCTCGCCCTCCGCTGGGGCCTGAGAACGGTTCTCGGGCCTATGACCCCGCGCCCCCTTTGGACCCTTCCCCGTGCTCCCAGCTCCCGGCGCCGCTCCCAGCTGTTCCACTTCTTTCCCCGGAGCTGGGAGTGGGCCCGACGGGGTGGGGGAGCGGCAGGCTGGGCGCTCCAGGACAGGGGCTGGCCCCCTAGCACTGCTCCCCCCCTCTCCTCTCCCCCCCGCAGACACAGCTCTCTGCCCCCCTCCCCATGGCCAGACCCTGGGAAAGAGGCTCTGGGACCGACTGGCAAGAGAAGTGGGACTCTGCTGGCCTCCACCGCCTGCCCAACGGCCTTTCCCGTCCTCCCCCTTTCTTTCTTTCCTGCTTTCTGCGGTGGCCTCAGAATTCCTGTTTACTCGGGTCCATCTCTTTCCCTAGGTCTTCCTCCTCTTCCTCCTCCCTGAGCACAGATTTCCCAGAACCCGGGGCCTCCGAGGTGAAAGGAAGCCCCTTATCACTAAAACCCAACCTCCCCGACACGCCCCAAAGCCCCACATGAAGCCTCCCAAGGAAGCCGACTCCTGGGGAAGGTTTCCCCGAGGCCCAAATCCGCCAGAGTCCGCGGCTTCTCCACACTGAACGCTCGCAGCTCTTTCCCTCGATCCTCGGTGAACGCAAGCGCCTTCGCCATCTTGGTTCCTTCTTCCGGACGCGCACCAGAGCACCAACGGCCCCTAACATGTGGCCCACGGGACTGGCCACAACAGGAGGAGGATCACTTCCATGTTCCAGAGGCTCACGTGGCCTGAAAAGGCCTGAGATTTATCTTATTTTTCAACTAGCCTATCATGCTACAGTCACTTTCAGGGAGCTTCTGGTCCACTAAAACCCCCAGACCTTCTGCAGCACAGCCACACTCCACACATCTTGTACTTGGGGAGTCTTTTTTTAATCCTATTAAAAGAGTTAATATATTTTTATATTTCTCAACTACATTTCCTTTCTTCCATTTGACTAAGATGCCATCCAACATGGCAGCCATCACCCTTAGCTTTGGCACCTGTAAATCCGGGGTTAATGCCAGCAACACCTTAACCAACATCACTGATGTAATACTGTAAAAACCGTAAATCCCATATGCAGATCCATAAGTTCAAGTCTGTCTCTGTCCTGAGTAGCATTTAAACCTCTGGGTTAAAAGCAGATTTCTGGGAGTACTCCCTTGAAGATCACCTCCTATCTACTCTGTGGGTCTGGATGTCCAAACAGGTGCATCTCACCACCGGGCTCCTATCGCCATCTTTTCCACTAAAATAGCATGAGCCACTTTAACAAACAGCAGCCTTAGAAATAAAATGAAGGGAAAAATCAAAAAAAAAAAAAAAAAAAGAGGGAAAATAGAGAATTTAAGTAAACTACGTAGCAGCATCTCCCCATCTGTCTGTTAAAAATTACCCTCAGCCTTATTTCCTTATCTCGATTCAATTCCCCAAATCAAGTGCCTACTGTGTCCCGGACACTGGGGCTAGGAGTGAGGGACACAAGTGCAAGGACCGGAACAACCCCTGCCCTTAAGGAGCCTGCCTGGAAGTCAGTCTGATAGAAGGGAAACGGAGGAGGTGAGTCGTAGTGTAAGTGACTGGGGAGAATCGGGAATATGGAGGAACTGGCAGCAGAATTCAGCTGTAGAGGCTCCTAAGGTTTCTGAGAGGTAGAGATGAGCCAGAGACTCATTCGGGTCAGGGAATCTCCCACAGAAATGTCGATGGAGTCTCCGCTTCAGGGGATGTTCACACTCCAGCAGCACTGGGAGAACGAGTTCAGAAATTCAATAAATATGATTTAAGTGCCCACTATGTACCAGGCATGGTGCTAGGGATAGGTCTCAGACCTGCAATTTCAGGGATTTAGTAATTTCCCAAGGAAGATACTCTCTCTACCAATGGAGATGCACGTTCTCTACAACTTGATCTTAAAGAGATGCAAAATCACCTAAAAGTTCACAGATTTGTCACAAGGTCAAGTGTGTTTGAGGCAACATTTGAATTCAGGGCTTTTTGGTCCTGGGAGCCAAGGGCACCTCTCTTATCCACTCTTCCACAAGGACAAAACTGAAAACTACACCTATTCTTTAAAAGTTTACGTTCTTCCTTTGATTTATTTATTTTTAATTTTTAAAATTTAAACAAGTTTTTTTTTCCTTCTGATCTGATTTTTCTTGTGCAGCAAGATAACTGTATAACTATGTATACATCTATTGGATTTAACATATATTTTAACATAGTTAACATGTATTGGACTACCTGCCATGGGGAAGGGGGAGGGGGTAGAAGGAGGGGAAAAGTTGGAACAGAAGATTATGTCAGTTTTGAAAATTTACCCATGTATGTTTTGTAAATGAAAAGCTTTAATAACTTTTTAAAATCTAAACTCAAATACTCAATAAAAAGGATTGTACCTGAAACTGTAACTCCCGATTCTGTACAGTTTGCTGGAGCACAGGATGTTGAAGTAGAGGTACACCATGCACTCAGTAAGTGGATACAAAGTAATTTACGAGATGGGGGAAGAAGGGGTGACTACCTGGGGGTGGGAGGGAGACTGAGAAAAGGCAGGCTATGGAAGGGAGTCGTAGCAAGGCTAGGAAGATGGGTGAGAGCCAGGTCACACTAGCTGATTGCAGCTTATTCTGGAGCCAGTGGGGAACCACTGGAGGGTTCTAAGAAAGGGAATGATACAGTAGTGAGCCCCAGGAAGAGAATTCTGGCAGCTCTGTGGAGGCTGGATCAGGGGGGACAGGCTGGGAACTGGGAGACTAAGAGCAGGAGGCTCTTACAGAAGGCTGAGAATGAGGAGCTATGTATTTGGAAAGAAGGAGTATAGTGGGTAATGGTAGAGGTGGATGGAAGAAAGGGAAAGAGAAAGAGGGAGAAAAAAGAAAATAAAGGAGAGAAGAGAGGAAGGAAAAAAAGAGGGAAGGAAGGGGAAAAGGAAAAGAAAAGGAAGGGGAAGAAAGAATGAAAGAAAGAAAAAGGAAGAAGGGAAGGGTAGATAAAAGAAAAGAGGAAAGGAAAGGAAAGAAAGTGAAATGAGGAAGGGAAGGAAGGAAGAAAAGAGGAGAGGGAAGCAAAGGAAAGAAAGGAAAAAGAGAAAGGAAGAGCGATGGGAGGAAGAAAGAAAGCAAAAGAGTGAAAAAAAGGGAAAGGAAAAAAGAGAAAGGAAGATAAAGGAGGGAGGGAAGGAAAGAGGGAGATGAATGAAGAAAGAATGAAAAGAGAGAGAGAAGGAAGAAAAAAGATAGGAGGAGAGAAAAGAAAGAACATCAATTACATTTTTAAAAATACATAAAAGGTAAGGAGACCCAAACAGGAGAATTTTATTATTTTAATGTAAAACTTAATATATACTTTAAAAAAAACCTATATGCCATAGAGGTTCACATAGTTCAGATATTATAATATTCTTTTTTGTTCTTTGAATATTCTATTTTTCATGTTTGTCATGGAAGGCCTGAAAATGCCAGACTAAAGAGTTTATATTTTATTCTTGAGCTAATGGAGAACCACTGGAAGTTGCTGTTTCATGTTTACTGATGACTGAATTCAGAATAAAAAATAATTTGAAAAGAAAAAGAAAGGGACTAATTATAGAGATCAATGGTGAAGAAGGTAACTAGATGGCATAGCCCAAAGCACATTTAATTCTGGAGTCAAGAATATCTAACTTCAAATCTGGCCTCAATCACTTAACCTTTCTGTCTCAGTTCCCACTTCTGTAAAATGGAGATAAATAATAACACCTCCTTTCGGGTTGTTATGAGGGTCAAAAGAGATAGTATTTGTAAAGTGCCTGGCACACAGTAAATGCTATTTAAATGTGATTATAATTCCAAGTGTCTCAGGCTGGGGTAACAGAGAAATCGTTTGAGCAACCTTAAAGCCCCACCTAAGTGCTAGCTGTTATTATGTCCTGTCTGCAGCATTCACCCCTTCCTCCAGTGCTTCTTCTTTCTCTCTGGATTTCTGTGGCACTGCCCCTGACTAGTTCTCTTGCTAATCCTTTGCTAGCCCATCATCCACATCTCTCCCACCTCCTCCCATCCAAGTGTGGCCTCTAACCCCAAGGCTCAGTCTTCTCTTCCCATACTACTAAAGTGAAGCTTAACAGCTACTTCAGTGATCTACGCAGATGACTCCCAGATTCTGGTTCTGGCCCTCGCTTCTAATCCAGTCCCTCATCAGCTCTCCCCTGGATTTCAGTAACTGCCTTAATTGAGCTTCCTACCTCCACTCTTCTTAGAGCACATCACTCCCCTGATCAATAAACTGCAGTGGCTCCCTATTATCTCTGGGATCACATTCAAACTATGATGGCAGTTAAAGCCTTTCACAAACTGGCTCCAAATTTATCACTCATGGCTCTCCTTCACACACTGTTTCAGTCAAACTGGCCCTCCCACAGTGTGCTTCTCCTCTAAGATATTCCATCCCCAGTTTCTGTCATCTTGACACAATTGATGCCCCATGCTGGGATAGGGTTAAGGTTAACCCTTTCCTACCTGGACTTAGACTCTCCAGCTTCCTTCCAAAATCAGGTGCCCCTCCCTACCCGAGCCCTTTCTCCATCACCAAGGCTGCCAGTGCTTTCTGAAGCCAAAGGATTTTAGATTTGTTTTCTATTTCCATTCTATTCTAAAATATTCCATTTTCTATATATGTACACTTTGTTTTCTCAGATAAAACACAAGCCCCTTGAGGGCGGGGAGGCCTTTATTTCGGTCTTTGTATCCCCAGTGCCTGGCACATAAATAGATTCTTAATAACTGTTTGCTGATGCTTTTTTCTGATCTCTTTACCCAATCCCAGAGACTGGGGGCAGAGGGAGCTGAATAAACACCTGTGCATTTCTGCTACTTGCTAGCTGTGTATCTTTGGACAAGTCAGTTAACTTAAAGGCTTAAACTACACAGCTTTGGGGTCCATTCTAGGATCTGAAGGAAAACAGATTTCTGGGGGCCCCAAGCGGGGGACAGGCCAATGGAGAGAGTCAGCAGGGTCTGATTTTTCATGTTCTGTGGCTTGCTGTCCCTTCTGACCCCCAAGATCTTTTTTGACCACCTTTACATTGGCATTTTCTGTTAAACTTCAGGAGTAGAAAAGGCTTCCTTCTTAACTCTAATCCAAGCCCCAACTGTATATTCTTTGGGACGGGGCACAAAGCACTTGAGCCCAAGAGGGACACAGAAGAGCCAAGGCAAGTGAAATATCATTCCCAGTGGGCTCATACTTTTGTCTGTTTCCTGCCTCAGCCCCCAGGGACAGGGAGCAATGAGCCCCTGTATCCATGGGGACCCGTACACTGTACCGTGGGCTTCTGGTACCCTGTGGTGCCTGGTGCCCAGATCCCCCTGGGAGGCAGCTGGTGACTGGAGCCTGCGCTCCCCCTCCCCCAGCCCCCACTGCCTCTGTTGGCCAGCTGGGCCTGACACGGCCTCCCTCCCCATCCCCCTCACTGCCTCAGCCTCATTGGGACTGCCAGATCGCAGCATCCTGTTTCAGAGGCGATCTCTTCCCTCAGACTAGGAGCAGGCGCTACTCGGCTCTTTCCCTGCTCACCCAAGTTGCTCCTTCTGTCTCCGACTTGTGTATTTCCAGGGCCAAGGCCCAGGCGGCTCTTTCCCAAGCCTGAATTCTGCAAGGGCAAGGCCGGCTCCCTGTGACCCCCAGCCTGTCCCTAACAGGTGGGCCTGGCTGGGCCCCTGCCCCCCCAGCGCTGGTCGGGGTGACTCTGGGACAGAAGCTAGGACCTTTATGTATCACCCTTTCCATCAGTAAAAGGCTGGGGTGGAAAGAAGCCAAAAGATGCATCTCTGAGGATGAAGGGCGTGGGGCGGCTGCAAAGTCCTGGCTCAGCGCCTCAGTCTGGCCTGGGAAGTTTGGCCCATCTCATCCCAGCGGGCGTTAGAGATAGCCCATCACCACCAGCAAGGGCCCGGCAACTTTTGGAATCACAAGACTCCACCTTCCCCCTCCTCCAGGCTGGGCCGGGCGACTTGAGACCGAAAGCAAAAGGGAAAAGAAAGGGGGATCCACCGAGAGGCAGAGAAAGGGACTGGAGGGGGCCATGCCTGTTTGCCTAGCTGCAGCCGCTTCCCAAACTGTCACTCTCTCCACTTTCTTGCAGCGTCCCCGGCCCGCGGAGCCCCGGCCCCTCCCCAGCCTCGCCACGGTGTGTGTGCGCCGGGCTAAGCCGCCTCTGAGTCTCAGGGGAACAGCGGGGCTCATTCCTGACCCAGGAGGGCGCAGAGAGGGGCCAAAGTCGGCCCTGGAGACGCCGTCCCTTCCCCCCACTCCCAGCTGGTCCCCGGGCTCGGGCGGTGCAGAAGCTACCCTCCTCCGTCCCTCCCTCCAGGACAGGCTCGGGAGGAAAGGGAGCAGGAAATGGGAGCAGGAGAGCGGGGGAGGCTGGTCCGAGGGATGGACCCGGGGGAGGGCGCGCGACTGGTCGGACTGGCGGACCCACAGAGAAACTGGTCGGTTTCCTCCAGCCTGTGGGGACAATTGGGGGCCGTGAAGGGGGGAGGGCGGAGGCTTGCTGGCCCCTGGAACCCGACGGCGTGAAGGAAGGGGTAGGGCGCGATCGAATGGACCCCCAACTCCGGCCGCCCGCCAGTCTCCAGAAACCCAAGAAAGGGCGCACGGCCGTGGACCCCCACGCGAGGGAGGCGGGGCTCCGGGCACGTGGCGGGGGCTCGGCCACCGCCCCGCCCCCCGTCCGAAGGGGCCCGGGGGACCGGGGGCGGGCGAGCCGGGGGCCCAGCGGTTACCTGTTGATCTTGTGCGCGAAGGCGCGGCGCTCGGAGGCCGCCATGGGGGCGCGGGGGAGAGGCGCCGCTCGTCGGTCCGTCAGTCCACCCGCGGCTCCGCGCTCGCAGCCGCCCCAGCTGCTGCACAGCTCCCTGCCTGCCTGCCTGCCTGCCTGCCTGCCTGCCGGCCACCCTGGGCTGGACGGGGCGGGCCGGGGCGGGCCGGGGGCGGGGCCCTTCCGGGTGCCCGAGGCCGGCTCCGTGCTGCCCCCTGCAGACCCGCGCCCCAGCTCCGCAGCCCTCCACCCGGGAGCTCGCCCGCTGCTTGTCCAATCCACGCATTCTACCGCGGAGGAAACTGAGGCCCCGGAGAGGAAGGGAGGGGACTTTCCATCCAGCTATCCCGATCCCAGCCGGTGTTTCTGACGCACCGTCCGACCCACGATGGGCATTCATTCAAAACTTTTCATCCGTCCACCCTCGATAATAAATATTTCTAGACGTAATGGGGTTCCGGTCCCTTCTCTACCGCGCACAAATCGATACTCCTCCCCCACCGTCCCACCCCCATCCCCGGGACCTTTCCCCTGGGAGTACCTCCATCAGAATTAGGTATCTTTCTTCCCCATTAGACTGGGAGTTCCTTGAGGCAAGATCATGTTTTTACCTTCCTTTTATTTTATTTTGTCTTTTATTTTTTAATAATAGCTTTTTATTTTCAAAATAATGCAAAGATAATTTTCAACATTCACTCTTGCAAAACCTTATGTTCCAAATTTTTTTCTCCCTCCTTTCCTTCCCCCCTCCTAGACACCTTCTCCCCTAGACAGCAATTAATCCAACAGAGGTTAATCATGTGCAATTCTTCTAAACAAATTTCCTCATTTATCATGCTGCACAAGAAAAATCAGATTAAAATGTTACCTTTATTTTATTCCAGGCCTTTAGCACGGTGCTTGACTCAGCATAATCTCTTTTAAAATGCTTATAGAGTAACTGACTCCTAAAGCACAGATGACCCCACTTACCCGCCCACCCCAAGAATCTCAAGAGCTTCTTCATTGACTCTAGGATAAAATATAGCCTTTTGTGTTTGCAGATCCAGAGACTTGCCTAGTGCCAGGGACTTGTCTAATGCCAGGCACATAGTAGGTGCTTAATAATAACTAACTAATAACTTATCTGATCCTCACAACAATTCTGGCACATGGGTACTATTATTATCCCATTTTACAGATGAAGAAATTGAAGTAAACAGGTTAGGTGACTAGCCTAGGCTCACAAAGTTAATAAATATCAGAGATAAGATTTGAGCCCATTATCTTTCTGACTCCTTTCTTCCCTCCCCACTTCCTCCATATCCACTAAACCACTTAGTTTACGGTTGAATGAATGAATTCATTAACTTAAAGCATTGATTAGGCACCTACTGTACTTACAGTCATTATCTTCACAGAGCTCAAGTTTAGTAGAGGGTAAGATACATACATAAAAGAAATAACTAAAATACAATTTTCCACAAGTTCAATTTCACAAATATTTAGTGTCTACTACATGCCAGGCCCTGAGATTGCAAAGACAAAACCCTGCCCTCAAGAAAAGAAAAACGCATTAATTAAGCACCTTCTATTTGCTAGGCGCTGTGCACTTTACAAATATTGTTTGAAAATCACAACAACATTAGGAGAAAGCTGGTATTTTTATCCCCATTTTACAGTTGAGAAAACTGGGGCAGCTAAGTTAAAGGTCTTGCCCAAGCTCAGTAAACATCTGAGAGAGGATCCATACCTGGGTTTTCAGATTCTAGTCTCAGCTTTGTATCCATTGCTCCACTCAGCTGCATGCATTTCATTGACAGTAAACATATTTACAAATCAATAAATACCAAGTCATTTTGGGAAGGTCAGGTCAAGGCAACAAGCATTTATTAAGCACTTACTGTATGTAAGATACTATCCCAAGTTATAGAGATACAAAGAAAGGCCTTTTAGAAGTAATCCTTAAAGGCACCTAAGGAAGGGAAGAGGGAGGGTGTTCTGGAATGGGAGATTGGGACTGGAAAGGCTCTGAGACAAAGAGTACTGGAACTCAGAATGCCCTCGACTCAGAGTTATGTGAAATCGGCTTGGGAAAGTAGGCTCAGCCAGACTGAAAAGGACTTTAAGTGCTGAAAAGAACTCAGAGATCATGGGGAGTCCCTCACTTGTGGGAGGAGGGGACATGGTTAGACCGGGATGTGCTTTTAGCCACTCCAAGCTGTGTCTGCAGTGACACAAACAAGTCTGCCTCTGTTACTTTTCTGCTTAACAAGCTCCATTAGCTCTCCCAGCATCGGATACAAACATTCCCAGCTGGGCCAGACTTGTCATACATTCCTCCCCTTCACACTCTAGCTGCTCCTCATGTACAACATCCCTTCTTCAGTCTCAGTGCCTTTTGCACCGGCTGTGCTTGTGCCTGGAATACACGCCCTCTTTACCTTTCATTCTTAGAATCCCCTCAAAGCTGAACAAAGAGAAGCTTTTCCTCACCTCCCACGCTCCAAAGAAACGACCTGATCTTTGGTCAGGGAAGCACCTGCTTCCATGCGTACAAGTTGTTTCAGCCTTCTCTGAAAGCAGACGCTGTTTTAGTTTTGTTTTTGTGAACCTCCTGCTTGGGAGAGTACCTGGCCCAGAGGAGATACTTACCGATAATACTGACAATGTACTGATAATAAAGACTTACTGACGGAGGGGATGCCCATTAGTTGAGGAATGGCTGAATAAGTTGTGGTATATGAATGTAATGGAATATTACTGTTCTGTAAGAAACAGATTTCAGAAAGGCCTAGAGAGACTTACATGAACTGATGCTAAGTGAAGTGAGTAGAACCCAGCAACAAGATTACGTGATGATCAACTGTGATGAACTTGACTCTTTTCAACAATAAAGTGATTCAGGCCAATTCCAATGGACTTATGATAGGAAGAGCCATCTGTATCCAGAGAGAGGACCATGGGGACTGAATGTGGATCACAACATAGTATTTTCACCTTTTTGGCTTCCTTTTTTTTTCTCATTTTTCTCCTTGTTGATCTGATTTTTTTTGTGCAGAATGATAAATGTAGAAATATGTTTAGAAGAATTACACACATCTAACTTATACATATTTGCTGTCTAGAGAAAGGGCTAGGGGAAAAGGGAGGGAGAAAAGTTCAGAACACAAAGTTTTGCAAGGATGAATGCTGAAAACTATTTTTACATGTATTTTGAAATAAAAAGCTACTATTTAAAAAAAGAAGAAAAAAAATACTGATGGATTGGTTTATAGTAGGAGCTCTTGGAGCCAAATGTGTACTCCTGCCTATGGGTCATGTTAAAGAAGATTATCTACAGATCATCATGGAGATTTTGACCCTTGTGGAGGAGCCTTCGATCATTTTGAGACTGCTAGATCTCCCTGGGACTTTTACTATTAATTTTTGGTGAAGCACTCAGAATTAAGTAACTCATTCAGGGTCATACAACTAGTGTCAAGTATCTAAGGCTACACGTTATATTAAAGTGAGTTAGAGGATTTTTCTCCATCTCCTGCTCCCCAACCAGCACATGACAAGAGAACATGAGCCTAGGTAAGTTTGAAACTGAAGTTTAAGAATGTCTGATTTGACCTTCTACAGACATCTCAAACTAATCATGTTCAAAACTGACCTCCTTATTCCCCCCCCTCAAACACTCTCTTTCACTATTAAGGGCACCATCATATTTCTAGTTGAAACCTAGGGTCATCCTTGACTAACTTTCCCTCCTACCCCATGCAACTGGTTCTGTTGATGCTACTTTCACGATATATATTTACAATATTTTCGCAATATATATCTGTTATATATTCCCTTTTCTCCTCTGGCATTGCTACCAACCTGGTATAGCCCATTTCATCTCATTGCATTGACCTGTTAATTGGTCTTCCTTCTCAAGTTCATCCCTTCCTCATCTGTCAAAAAGTTCAGATTTGACCATGTCCCTTTCAATCTGCTCAAGTTGCTTCCTATTAATTACATAGGATTGAATATAAAGTTCTCAGTTTGGCTTAAAAAGCGCTTCATAACTACGCCTCCTTTTTTGTTGTTATTGTTCAGTTCTGTCCATTTCTTCATAATCTCATTTGGGATTTTCTTAGCAAAAAAAGAAAAAAATTTCTTTTTTCCAGCTCATTGTACAGAGGAAACTAAGGTAAACAGAATCCTAAGTGACTTGCCCAGGATCACATAGCTAGTAAGTCTCTGAGGTCAGATTTGAATTCATGAAAATGAGTCTTCTTGACCCCAGCCCCAAATCTCTACCTGCTACCTCTACCAGCTGCTCTCTACCCTTCTGATATAAATACTATATCTAAATTTTGCATAAAAGATTTTTCTTGAGGTTCAGTGCTGAGAAGGGAACAGGGTTGTGAGGATGAATGCTTAACTGGCTCTCCAAAAATGAGCCCTTCATGTTTTCTAACATTTACTCTGTGTTACTTACACTTTCTCCATCATTTTTTGAAGTCTAGAAACCAGCAAAACAAAAAATTAAGCTCTGATTTGTAATTAATTTTGAAGGGGCAAATGCCTAGTGTGAAAATTTAACAAACAGCTCTCCTGAGCTGATTCTAGCTGGTTCTAGTCTTAGAGGGTGAGAAAAGACCAATTCCTTTTGAGATCAGGCTTACCCCCAGGGTAAATACTCCTTTGGGAAGAAGACCTCCTTTAGGTATGGGCAACAGGTTATAGATTAGGATAGTATTTGAGCAAAAACACAGGGTTGAGAAATTGTATACCTAAGAAATGAGTGAAAGTGAGTGTTTCTGCAGGACTGTTTCATCTCTGAGGGAACCTCAGACACCCCGGAAGTCACCACAGAGGGGTTTCCCTTTTGTTCGGATTTTTCTTTCACAGCATGACTAATATGAAAAAATGTTTAAAATGATTGAAGATGTATGATGTATATCAGATTGCTTACTGTCTTGGGGAGGAGGAGGAAAGGGAAGGAGAAAAAATTTGGAATTCAAAATCTTACAAAAATGAATGTGTAAAATTATCTTTATGTGTAATTGGAAAAATAAAAAAAAAGTTTTACCACAGGGATAAGCAGATTTGGGAAACACCATGAAATAACTTGGTATATACACAGGTGTACAGGTTTGAACTGTGAGATACAAACTTCCTGTCTGTATGTAAAGGATCACAGTTTTGAATAACTGCTTTGGGCTTTGGGTTTCTGATTCCCATGCAGGTGAGTGACAGCTGACTTTGAGATTGGATCTTCTGGTTTTTGGGAGACCATAAACTGCCAAAGTCAAGATCTTTCCTTGGGACAAGTACCAGAGAAGGAAGAACTAAAATCATGACTACATCTCCCCTAAATCTGTGTCAGCTGGAGGTCAAAATGGAGATCAGCGTTGCAGAACATGTGAGACAGTTACTATGATTGTTGGTGAAGTTGTGAGTCATAAGGAAAAATTTGTTCTCTAGCCATGTTTCCCTTGATTTCTACTGGGAAACAGCAAGAGCCAAATTGGGGTCCTAGGCAATCCCTTTCTATGAATCTGTGGGTGAGAGTGGTTTGGGAACTTCTCCAATTCCCTGGAATAACTGGGAGGATGAACAGGAATAGGAAGTAGATGGCTGTATATAGGAGGATTTGATCTTTTTTTCTTTTCCATTTTCACTGCTTAAGAAATAGTCAATAAACATTTGTTATGTGCCTAATATGTGCCGGGAATTATGTTAAGTGCTAGAAATACAATCAGAAAAAGAAAGGCAATCCCTGCTATCAAAAAGTTTACAATCTAATGGGGCAAGACTATATATATATAGAAAAGGAAGCTAGCTAGAGAAGAAACTTAGGTTATTGAGAAGATCTTGATTATTAAAGTTAAAAAAATTAAAATTTTTATTAAAATTATAAAAATTTAAATAAGCACAGGAACCAATTTGTTTTGTTGTCATTACTGTGGTACTCCAAATATTAGAGAACAAAAGAAGTTTCCTAGTTATATAAGAGGAATTAGGAGAAATATGAGTATGTATGTGAACTGAAACAGAATAAAGAAAGCAGAACTAAAGAAACTCTGTGAACAGTGTGGATGGAAACAATGAAAGCTGAATTCAAATGAAAGTCAATGACCAATTTTGGTTTCAAGAGATAGTGGATGAAACATAACTTCCTTCAACTCCATTAACAGCAAGAGAGTGGGGGTGGGGATGGGGAGAGAACTACAGATGAAGAACAATGCATACAATTACAGGTGATGTCATATCAATTCTTATCTAATGGTTAAAGCTGGGAGAGTTGGTGCTTTGTGCTGAGTTAGCTGGGGTTGCCTTAATATGTCTAGTGGTTTTGAAGAAGTGGGTGAGCTTTTCTGGTGTGTTTGAGAGGGTCCTAGGTTATACATGGTGGTCCTGGTAGGCCTTGACTCCTTAGGAGAGATTCAGATCTGAGTTATGTGCAATAGATCCTTTGGGATTTCTCAAAGATAGCCAAAAGGGGTTCTGCGCTGTGGTTGATGCCATCTGGGTGGTATGGTGGCTGGGAATGGCCTTGAGTCACTTGGCCCAGGAAATCTGTGGCAGAATATAAACTCCTTGAAGGCAGGCATTATTTTTATTTGACCTCTGAGCTTTGCACAATAATAGGTATTTGTTGGATGAGAGTATTTGCTTTTGCTTAATTATTTTGTTACAAAGAAGAGTTCATTGTGGGCATTAGGGTAGATCAGAAATTACTATAATGTAAAAAATGCCACAAAAATGAAAAATCAATTAAGTTGAAAAAAATAAAAGGAAATTGCAAGTCATATTGGCTATGAGGCAGGAAGTAGACCACCAAAAGACCAAGATGGGACAGGAAAGACTCTAAATCTCCAAACAGTGGGAATTAAATGTTTCCTTCTCAAAAAACTAAAAATAGATGACCATCAGTCAGTTGAATAAATAACTAAGCAAATTGTGGCATGTGAATGTAATGGAATATTACTGTGTTTCAAGAGACAAAGAATATATATGTACTGAGTGTGTCCTGACTTAAAGCTCATGCCCCTACAAGCTACATTCCTCCTATTTGTTAGGGAAGTGACCAGTGACTTGCAACCAAGTTCCATTTTAACAACAGATACCTTCTACAAAGAAATATTTGTTTCAAATATATAGCAAGAACAAACAAACAAACATTTTCACTGGTACTTCCAGGGCATACTCTTCCTTTTACCATTTTTGTCTTTGGGGGGAAAATAGTCTCAAAACTTAGTTTATCTCCTATATAACATTGGATCTTCCAAATTCATATCCCTAGTTTGGATTAGTGCTGGATGAGTTCTTCAGGTGGGCTGGGGTCTTGAAGAGTCATCTCAAAGGCTGCTATGGGGCAACCTAGATTACAATTCCTATATTCTTGTGAAAAAAAAAACACAAAAAATTTAATAACTAAGCTTTTACCCTATAAAGAGAGATCATACAATTCCCTCCTTTGTACAACTGGGGGACTCATATACAGGTACACTTGGTTGTTGTGTTGGTTAGTTTCCTGAATTATTTTTTCTTTTTTTTATTTTACATATTAAGGGATGTTTGTAAAGGGATGAGAGAGGGAGAGGGATATATTCAGAACTGAAAGAAATGTGAAAACAAAAGATATCAATAATATTTGAAAGGTTGTTTTCACGAGGGCACTACAGTTCTAGGATCTTCAATGAGGATCCTAAATGTCATTATCAGAATAACTCATCCAGAGATCATAAGGCATCCCAGAAATCACCAGGTATTTATAGGTGAAGTCTATGTGAATGAACTCTTCTAGCTTATGTGATTCTCCTCTCAATTCATACACACCTGAGAAAGTTTGGCAGTGGGGACAAGGATTTGATGGTGTCACTCAGGGACCACAAAGTCTGAAACACTTAACCATAGTCCAGAGCTTAAGAGAACCTGATGGTACAGTCCTTCGGGCTTCTTACTTGGCTAACCCAGCAGGTCTGTTTACATTTGAGCTTGTAACACATACACACGTGAGCCGAGTGACACACTCCGAACTGACCCAACCACTCCACCCTGGGATGAGCTCTGATGGACTGGCTTCAGAGCCAGGTAGTTTTGCCTTTTCCCCATCTCCCCAAAGCCTCTTCCTCCTCTCTGCTCTACCCTTTAAATTGTCCAGCACTAGCCTTCTAGAATTCAATTCCATCGCTAGACCCAGTGTGGAGAGAAAAAACCTCAACTTCAAGTCCCAGCTAAAATCCCACCTTCTTCCCTTTCTCAATCCCTCTTAATCCTAGTGCCTTTCTCTGCGACGTAGCTTGTGTGTACAACATGCACTGGGCGCGGCTGGCTCTGGAGGGGAAAGCGAGGCAGGTGACCTTGCACAGCCCTGTCAGCAAATCCAGTTCAGTTGCATGTCACAGCATCACCCCCCCCCCCCCCCCCCCCCCCCCCGCCATGTCACGGTCGCTTCTTGGAGAAGGAAGGACAAACCGTAACAGTTTGTATCTATTTGTCTGCCAGTTAAGTTCCCCGCTGGACTGGGAGCTCTTTGCGGCTAAGATCCGTCTTTTGCTTCTTTTTTTTGCTTTAATAAATGTCTACTGGCTGACTGGTGGTCGGGAAGCTTGCGGTTGGATAATGTCCCCTCTGTTTCTTTTTTTTTTTTTTTCTTTCTCTTTTTTTCTTCTTTTTTTTTCTTCTTTTTCATATTTCTTTTTTTTTAAATTTAATATTTATTTAATAATTACTTTATATTGACACTCGTTTCTGTTCCGATTTTTTTTTCCCTCCCTCCCTCCACCCCCTCAGTCCTTTATATGTTGGATATGTTGCAGTATATCCTAGATACAATATATGTTTGCAGAACCGAACAGTTCTCTTGTTGCATAGGGAGAATTGGATTCAGAAGGTATAAATAACCCGGGAAGAAAAACAAAAATGCAGATAGTTCACATTCGTTTCCCAGTGTTCTTTCTTTGGGTGTAGCTGCTTTTGTCCGTCATTTATCAATTGAAACTCAGGTTTCTATGTCAAAGAAATCCACTTCCATCAAAATATGTCCTCATACAATATCGTTGTCGAAGTGTATAATGATCTCCTGGTTCTGCTCATTTCACTTAGCATCAGTTCATGTAAGTCTCGCCAGTCCTCTCTATATTCATCCTGCTGGTCATTTCTTACAGAACAATAATATTCCATAACATTCATATACCACAATTTACCCAGCCATTCTCCAATTGATGGGCATCCATTCATTTTCCAGTTTCTAGCCACTACAAACAGGGCTGCTACAAACATTTTGGCACATACAGGTCCCTTTCCCTTCTTTAGTATTTCTTTGGGGTATAAGCCCAATAGAAACACTGCTGGATCAAAGGGTATGCACAATTTGATAATTTTTTGGGCATAATTCCAGATTGCTCTCCAGAACGGTTGGATTCGTTCACAACTCCACCAACAATGCATTAGTGTCCCAGTTTTCCCGCATCCCCTCCAACATTCATCATTATTTTTTCCTGTCATCTTAGCCAATCTGACAGGTGTGTAGTGGTACCTCAGAGTTGTCTTAATTTGCATTTCTCTGATCAATAATGATTTGGAACACTCTTTCATATGAGTGGTAATAGTTTCAATCTCATCCTCTGAAAATTGTCTGTTCATATCCTTTGACCATTTATCAATTGGAGAATGGCTTGATTTCTTATAAATTTGAGTCAGTTCTCTATATATTTTGGAAATGAGGCCTTTATCAGAACCTTTAACTGTGAAAATGTTTTCCCAGTTTGTTGCTTCCCTTCTAATCTTGTTTGCATTAGTTTTATTTGTACAAAAGCTTTTTAATTTGATGTAATCAAAATTTTCTATTTTGTGATCAGTAATGGTCTCTAGCTCATCTTTGGACACAAATTTCTTTCTCCTCCACAAGTCTGAGAGATAAACTATTCTATGTTCCTCTAATTTATTTATAATCTCATTCTTTATGCCTAGGTCATAGACCCATTTTGATCTTATCTTGGTATATGGTGTTAAGTGTGGGTCCATGCCTAATTTCTGCCATACTAATTTCCAATTATCCCAGCAGTTTTTATCAAATAATGAATTCTTTTCCCAGAAGTTAGGGACTTTGGGTTTGTCAAACACTAGATTGCTATAGTTGACTATTCTGTCTTGTGAACCTAGCCTTTTCCACTGATCCACTAATCTATTTCTTAGCCAATACCAAATGGTTTTGGTGACTGCTGCTTTATAATATAATTTTAGATCAGGTACGGCTAGGCCACCTTCATTTGATTTTTTTTTCATTAATTCCCTTGAGATTCTCGACTTTTTATTGTTCCATATGAATTTTGTTGTTATTTTTTCTAGATCAATAAAATATTTTCTTGGAAGTCTGATTGGTACAGCACTAAATAAATAGATTAGTTTAGGGAGTATTGTCATCTTTATTATGTTCGCTCGGCCGATCCAAGAGCACTTAATATTTTTCCAATTATTTAAGTCTGACTTTATTTGTGTGGAGACTTTTTTATAATTTTGCTCATATAATTCCTGACTTTCCTTTGGTAGATAGATTCCCAAATATTTTATGGTATCAACAGTTATTCTGAATGGAATTTCTCTTTGTATCTCTTGCTGTTGGGTTTTGTTGGTGATGTATAAAAATGCTGAGGATTTATGGGGATTTATTTTGTAGCCAGCTACTTTGCTAAAATTATGAATTATTTCCAATAGCTTTTTAGTAGAATCTCTGGGGTTCTCTAGGTATACCATCATATCATCTGCAAAGAGTGATAGTTTGGTTTCCTCATTGCCTACTCTAATTCCTTTAATATCTTTCTCGACTCTTATTGCCGAGGCTAGTGTTTCTAATACGATATTAAATAATAATGGTGATAGTGGGCAACCTTGCTTCACTCCAGATCTTACTGGGAAAGGTTCCAGTTTTTCCCCATTGCATATGATGCTTACTGATGGTTTTAAATATATGCTCCTGACTATTTTAAGGAAAAATCCATTTATTCCTATGCTCTCAAATGTTTTTATTAGGAATGGATGTTGGATTTTATCAAATGCTTTTTCTGCATCTATTGAGATGATCATATGGTTTTTGTTTGTTTGGTTATTGATATAGTCAATTATGCTAATAGTTTTCCTAATATTGAACCAGCCCTGCATTCCTGGTATAAATCCTACTTGGTCATAGTGTATTATCCTGGTGACGATTTTCTGTAATCTTTTTGCTAATATTTTATTTAAGATTTTAGCATCAATATTCATTAGGGAGATTGGTCTATAATTTTCTTTCTCTGTTTTCAGCCTACCTGGTTTAGGTATCAGTACCATGTCTGTGTCATAAAAGGAGTTTGGTAGGACTCCTTCAATCCCTATTTTTTCGAATAGTTTATATAACATTGGAGTTAATTGTTCTTTAAATGTTTGGTAGAATTCACATGTAAGTCCATCTGGTCCTGGGGATTTTTTCTTAGGGAGTTGATTGATAGTTTGTTCTATTTCTTTTTCTGAGATGGGACTGTTTAGGATATTTACTTCTTCCTCTGTTAGTTTGGGCAAGCTATATTTTTGGAGGTATTTTTCTATTTCATTTAAGTTGTCGAATTTATTGGCATAAAGTTGGGCAAAGTAACTCCTAATTATTGCTCTAATTTCCTCTTCGTTAGTGGTGAGTTCTCCCTTTTCATTTTTAAGACTAACAATTTGATTTTCCTCTTTCCTTTTTTTAATCAGATTTACTAAGGGTTTGTCTATTTTGTTGGTTTTTTCATAGAACCAACTCTTAGTTTTATTAATCAATTCAATAGTTTTTTTACTTTCAATTTTATTGATCTCACCTTTTATTTTTAGAATTTCAAGTTTAGTGTTTGACTGGGGGTTTTTAATTTGTTCCTTTTCTAGCATTTTGAGTTGCAAGCCCAATTCATTGACCTTCTCTTTCTCTATTTTATACAAATAGGCCTCTAGAGATATAAAATTTCCCCTTATTACCGCTTTGGCTGCATCCCATACATTTTGGTATGATGTCTCATTATTATCGTTTTCTTGGGTGAAGTTATTAATTATGTCTATGATTTGCTGTTTCACCCAATCATTCTTTAGTATGAGATTATTTAGTTTCCAATTATTTTTTGGTCTACTTCCCCCTGGTTTTTTGTTGAATGTAATTTTCATTGCATCGTGGTCTGAAAAGGATGCATTTACTATTTCTGCCTTACTGCATTTGAGTTTGAGGTTTTTATGTCCTAATATATGGTCAGTTTTTGTATAGGTTCCATGAACTGCTGAAAAGAAAGTGTATTCCTTTCTGTCTCCATTACATTTTCTCCAGAGATCTATCATATCTAACTTTTCTAGTATTCTATTTACCTCTTTGACTTCTTTCTTATTTATTTTGTGGTTTGATTTATCTAATTCTGAGAGTGCAAGGTTAAGATCTCCCACTATTATAGTTTTACTGTCTATTTCTTCTTGCAGCTCTCTTAGTTTCTCTTTTAGTCCTCTCTGTTTCAGTCTCAGATTCCCCATCTGTACAGTGGGAGAGGAGGTGGAAGCCCGGAGCGGGGCTGTACATCTGTGCTCATTCTAGGATTCATCCGACAGCTGAGACTGCTCCCAACTAGGAGATTCATTGAACTGGACAATGGTCGGTTCTTAACCCCTAGGTGTCACTGTAGCAACCACTGCACTCTAGCCCCTCCCAATCAGAAAAGGGCGTGGCTAAACCCATAGAACCGTCCAATCTCTGCCTTCCTGGGGAGGGAAGGGGAGGGACTTTTTCCTCCGGTCTCTTTCCCCTTTGCTATTAACTCCCTTGGAGATAGAAAAGTCCCAAACTCTTAAAGTTCTGCCCTTGAAATATATTGGGAGGTGAAAGGAAATGAACAAGCATTTATTGAGCACCTACTGTGTGCCGGGCAGTGCTTTAAAATACATGTGCTTTCTAGGAGTGGTGTCCTTGTTTATATACATTGTGAAATATAAAACCTCAGAGACTCAATTCCTCTGAGTCACAGGATTTTTTGCTGGAAGCTTGAGGGTGGGGCTTCATTGTCATGGTAGCAGATTATCTGAAAAAGATCTGACGGTTTTAGTGGACTACAAGTTCACGATAAATCAGCAGGGTGATTTAGGCTAGAATGATCTTCATTCCTATTATGAAAGAAGGAGGAGGAACAAAGTTTTTTTTTCTTTTTCTTTTTTTTTTTTTTTTTTTAGGGCCTATTACGTGCCAAGTGGTGTGCAAAATACTCCAATTCTCCCGACTACTTTTGAGACATTGTGTACTATTTCCACCGAGTTTCCTCAAATGTACTGAAGACCTTTCTCTGATTCTGAATATTTCATGTACACCAGAGCAATACCCGGAGATATTGGGATGGTTTTGGGGATTCAGCTGCAGAATTCAATGCAGAATGGCAATATTCAGACAGGGCCCCTGGAAAACAGTCCAACAAAGTTAAAAAATTGAAGCCTGAGAGGCTGAATTAAAAGCCTGCTTTAAACTGGACGGAATTTTTGGACCTGTAAACCTGAGTCTCCGAATGAGCAGTTTATTTAAAGTCAAATCTAGAATGGGGGTGGAGGGAGCAAGAGCACATCTCTAGATGGTGGTCAGTCTGGCTGGCTGGGGAGGAAATCTACAGGGCAGAATGGGCACATGCCCCCAGGAGCCAAATTCTGGGGGAAGCCTGGGCATCTGGTGGGAAGGAGGAGGAGGTGGGAGGACATACTAGAAGAAGAAGAGCCTGTTTCCTTCCATGCTTGGGTGTGGCCCCTGCCAGGGCCTGAAGTGGGGCAGGTGTGGTTTGGGAAGAGCTTCCTCTGGAAAGGTTTGAAGTACAGAGAGCCAGGTGCTGGGGCCAAAGGTGTGGCTGCTTCCTCAAGGCCCAGGAGGTTTCTATGTCACCTGGACTTTGATTAAATCTTGGAAGAGATCTGGATAACAGAGATTTACTTCTCCTCCTCTCCTTTGTCTTTGTTCCCCTCCTGCATCTCCCCCAACCCTTTCTCTTCTCTTACCTTGCTTCCCACTCCTCAGCCTGGCTTTCAGTCCTTTACTTCCTTTCCTCTCTGATTTGCCTTTCCTGGCTTTCTTCCCACTTTTTTCTCTATTTTCATTCCTCTCTCTTCTTAATTTGATCTTCCCCCCTTTCTTCTTCTGTTGTCCTTTGCTCACTTCATTTTTTCCATCCTTTCCTTCCCTTCCTTTCCCTTCCATCCCTCTTCCCCTTCTCTCTTAAACTTTTTGATATTTATTTTTTACTTTACTTTTGATACTTATTTTACTTTATAAAGTAATTTTATACTTTTAGTTAATTTCATTATTTTGTAAATGTGAATATTTAACAACTAAATCCCTGAGAAAGCCTTATATTTAACCTGCATTATTAACATTCCCTCCTCATCACTTTCATAAGTCCAATCAACAAAACAATAAATCGAGCTATGATGTGTACATTCTCATTGAAAATTTAACCATCGGCACACCCAGATCCTCCTCCTCCTTTCTGATTCACCATTCCCTTCCCTCTTCACCTTCTCTTTCCCGCCTCCCTTCTCTTCTCCTTTCTGATTCCACCCCCTTCCCTCTTCCAGTTTAAAGAGCACTGACTGTTCTAGAAGGCAGGAGACCTGGGCTGTCGTCATGGCTCAGTCAATAACTGAGCAGTCAGATTTGGCAGCACTGGGTCTGGTATTTGGCAGCTAGATGGAGCAGAGAGTAGAGCACGGGGTCTGGAGTCAGGAGGGCCTGAGTTCAAATTTACCCTTAGACACTTACTAGCTGGGCAAGTCACTTAACCTTGTTTGCTGCATTTTCTCATCTCTAAAATGGGCTGTCGAAGAAAATGGCAAACTACTTCAGTATCTTTGCCTGTGTTAAGGGCTATGAATGAATGTCACCTTCCAGGGCCTCAGTTTACCTGTCTCTGTGTAGGGAGGTCTACAACTTGGTTCCTCTCTGGACCTCTGAAGGTTGCAAGAGAGAAAACGTGAGTCCAGAGGCCACTAAGCCTGGGCTTAGAACACGATAAAGCTTTGGGAGCCGTCAGGAGACAGATGTGCACATGTGCCTCTCAGTTCTGCTCTCCTTTTTTTGGGGGGGGTTGTTGGAGAGTCCCCAGGCAGGAGAGAGACTGCCAATCCACCACTATCCCTTCCGTGGGTCTAGGGGCAGAGAAACTGTCGGAGAGATGGAGATCCAGAGATGAGGATCCAGAGACTGACAAGCTTTTGATTGCTACCTTTGTTTAGCAAAGCCAGAGCTGGCTCCTGAGGAGTCTGGATGCTCCTCGGGGACAATGGGCTGAAGGCAGGGGGTGGTGAGACAGCCAGCAGCAGAGGCTACAGTGGAGCCCGGCTTGTGGAGCCTTAGCCTCCATCTAGGCTGCACCCGAGGCTCACTCCCCTTCCCCCACCCCGGGCTCCTCTCCAGCTTCCTCCGATTGTTCCTAGGGCTGATTCCAGAGGGTTCCAGACACAAAGTCCCTTCCCTGATTCTTTCCCACAATTTGCCAGCTGGGAGGAAGCTGTGGGATAACGATTTCAGGAGGAAGTTTGTTTCCATTTTTACTGAAGTATGTCCAGTAAAATACAGAATGAACTGTTTGTGAAACAAGTATACAGAGCTGGTTGGAGGGGGAAGTAAATACCCCGGAGAACAGGGATGGAGGCTAAAGTTCATGAAAGCTCCTTTTTTTTTCTTTCTGAAAACCCTGAAATCTGCTTCCCTAAAATCTAGGATGAATGTGAGACCAAATTTGAATTTTCTTTTCTATCACAGACTATAGGCTTCCCAAAGGATTGTCATTATTTCTATCCCCAAATAGCAGCTGATTCCTCCTTGTTAGTGACAATTAGATCCAGAATCCAAACATCCCCTTGTTATACACACGTGTATGTGTATGTAAATATACACATACACACACATACACACAGAGATATCGCTGGCTGTTTAGCTAATTCATATGGTGACTTCTTTTTCCTAGCAGCTTTTGGGAAGTAAACATGAGATTCTAATGGTCTGACCTCATCTCAGGGGTCACCTGGACAACTCCTAAGGCCTAAGCTGTCCGGGCCTTCTGTTGTTTGTGCCGTGGTTGGAGGAGATGGTCTCGAGCTCCCGTTCCCCGTAGGTCCGCCCCGCATCAAGAACAAACAGAACCTAGAACCCTAATCACGCAACTCTTGCGTTGGGAGAATTCAGAAAAGTCCAGCTTGACAAACCGGTCCAACCCCCCTCTCCCCCTCCCCTCCCGCCTCTCCCCCCCTCCCCTCCCCCTCTCTGTCCCACTCTGATTGCACTGCTCTTTCTGCTCTTTCCGCCCTTAGCTTTGCTTAGTTTTCAGTTCTGCGCCCCCTTCTCCCTCTCCCTCCCCCATCCCCATTCTCTCCGGCCGTGCAAACACGGGGTGGGAGCCAGACGGCGGGGCAGCGGGCTCCACATCTGCTTCCCTTTGTCAGCTGGTGACCAGAGGGGGGGAAGCCCTAGGGGAGAACACAATGGTAGGACACTGACCGGAGGGAAGAGGTGTGTGCGGGTGTGATGAGGGGATGTCCGTGTGTGTCTGTGTGATTGTGAATGTGTGTATGGGTGACTGAGTGTGTGTGACTGTGTGTGTCTGATTGTATATGTGATTTATGTGACTGAGTGTATGTGTGAGTGTGAATGTGTGTGTGACTGTGAGTGTGTCTGTGATTGTGTGTGTGACTGTGTGGTTGTGAATGTGTGTGAGTGTGTGACTGTGAGTGTGTCTGTGTGATTGTGTGTGTGACTGTGAGTGTGTGATTGTGAATGTGTGTGGGTGACTGAGTGTGTGTGTGTGTGATTGTGTATGTGATTGTGTGTGACTGTGTGTTTGATTGTGAGTGTGAATGTGTGTGACTGTGAGTGTGTCTGTGATTGTGTGTGACTGTGATTGTGAATGTGTGTGGGTGACTGAGTGTGTGAGTGTGTCTGATTGTGTATGTGATTGTGTGTGACTGAGTGTATGTGTGAGTGTGATTGTGTGTGTGACTGTGTGTGGGTGACTGAGTGTGTGGGTGTGAGTGTGTCTGATTGTGTATGTGATTGTGTGTGACTGAGTGTATGTGTGAGTGTGAATGTGTGTGTGAGTGTGTGTCTGTGATTGTGTGTGACTGTGATTGTGAATGTGTGTAGGTGACTGAGTGTGTATGTGAGTCTGATTGTGTCTGTGATTGTGTGTGACTGAGTGTATGTGTGAGTGTGAATGTGTGTGTGACTGAGTGTGTCTGTGATTGTGTGTGTGACTGTGTGTGTTTGTGAATGTGTGTGGGTGACTGAGTGTGTGGGTGTGAGTGTGTCTGATTGTGTATGTGATTGTGTGTGACTGTGTGTTTGATTGTGAGTGTGAATGTGTGTGTGACTGTGAGTGTGTGATTGTGTGTTATGTGATTGTGAATGTGTGTGTATCTGTGAGTGTGTGATTGTGTGTGATTGTGAATGTGTGTGGGTGACTGAGTGTGTGGGTGACGGGGTGTGTGATGGGGAGGAGTCCTCCTGGGTGCCTGAGATGAGGGCGCCCCGGGATGTACACACACAACGGGACCGGGCCGCACAGACTGGGCGGACTCTGCTGGTCAGAGATGAGAGGAAGCCCCCCTTTCTCACGGAGTCGGGAGGCCATTACCTGTAAGGCCATGGCGCCCTCTGGTGTCCGATCTGGGAATGGCCGCGCCAGTGCTAAGGCTTCGGCCACAGGGACAAAGCCCCTCCCGGTGCTGAAGGCCGCGTCCCCGAGCTGGGGGAGGGGAGAGCGCCCCGCGTTCCGGCGGAGGGTCGGGCGAGCCCCCAGGCTCTCAGGGATCTCTTCCACATGACCATGGCTTTTCCGAGACTCCGGAACGGCCGCCTCGGGCCTGCTTCTGCGGCTCCTCTCCGGTCTCTGCGGCCCCTCCTCGGAAGCACCCCCCCCCTCCCCCCCCTGTTTGGGCTCCACCTCGCCAGCGTCTCCCCTGCACCCCCTGCGGTTGTTCTCCGAGCAGGGCGAACTAATTATGGAAATATGAAATGGGGGAGCTAAGGCTTGTGGGAGCTCGGAGGGGGGCAGGCCCCCGGGGCCGGCGGGACTTCCGGGGGCAATGGAGGCCTGCAGGGCCCTGGAGGGGCCGGCGTGGGCCGAGGGGCAGAGCTGCTGGGCGCTGGCTCCGCGCTTTGGGCTCCGGCCCGTAATAGGCCTGAGACTAACTGCAGAAAATGGCCGCCCTTAACTGCTGTCTACAGCCGGATGCCCAGTCCCAGTTGCAGGGTGACCCGAGGCCTTAAACCTCCCCATTTGTGACAACGCTTCAGAAACTGGACTCCACAGACATTTATTAAACCTTCTAGGCTTAAGACAGAAAGACAACAGGGAGTGGTTAGAGGTGCTTGAGTGGAAATCGGGGAGACCCGGATTCAAATCCCGCCTTTGACTTCTGCTAACTTACTAGCAACATTATAGGTTAAGCCTCTTAACCCCTCTGAACTTCAGGAACTTTCTGCGTCTATAAATTGTTGCAATCAGCATCCGTGAAGGGAGTTCCCGTTCGGGACAACCCCGAGTTCATTGGACCGTATGTAGACTTGAGCTGGCAGGGGGCTTAAGGAAGAGATGCTGGGCCCCTGTTTTTTAAATATCTTTTCATTTACAGCTTTTGGGGACCCAGAGCACACCCCAAACTGAGCTAGTGAATTACTTCTCGGTAGGAGTTTGGACACTCTAAAATGGGTATGAAGCCAACCAAAACAAACAGAAACCTTACAAAACCCTTCGGAGGGCCCCTTACGTAGGAACGTGGAAGTTAGAGCCAGACAAGATCTAAAGAAAGTAGAAACCGGCCATTTTCTCCTCAATAGATAATGATGATATTTCTATGACACATCGAGGCTTGCAAGTTACATTGAGAGATACACACACAAAATGCAGGCCCCAGGCTATTCGCACATCAATTAATAATTGTTGTTAATTATATATTTAATTATAAATGGAGTTATTTTTTAATAATAGTTTCTTCTTTTCAAAATACATACAGAAATAGTTTTCAACATTCACCCTTGTAAAACCTTTGTTCCAGATTTTTTTCCCCCTACTTTTCTTTTCCTCCTTCCCCTGGACAGCAAGTAATCCAATATATGTATACATATTTATACAGTTATCTTGCTGCACAAGAAAAATCATCTCAAAAAGGGGAAAAAAAAAAGAGGAAGAAAACAAAAAGCAAGCAAACAACAAAAACATGAAAATACTATGTTGTGATCCACAATTACTCCCCACAGTCCTCTCTCTGGATGCAGATGACTCTATCACAAGACCATTGGAACTAGCCTGAATCACCTCACTGTTGAAAAAAGCCAAATTCATCAGAATTGATCATCACAAAATCTTCTTGTTGCCATGTATAATGATCTCTTGGTTCTGCTCACTTCACTTAGCATAAGTTCATGTAAGCCCCTCCAGGCCTTTCTGAAATCATCCTGCTGATCTTTTCTTATAGAACAATAAGAATAAGTAAGAATTCTAAAGTGAGTAATAAATTCATATCCAGAATGTTTATTTCTATTTAAAACATAAAGTAGTGTTGGAGCTGGCAAAAAAAATATATATATTTATTTAATATTTAAAAGCTTGCAAAGGAAGTGCTTTCTATAACTCTTAGGTTTCAGGTATACAAAGTCAGACACAAAAACAATTATCTTCCTTCCCTTCTCTTGAGGGAAGGAGGATAATAAATAAGTAGGGACAAGGTCATTTGAGAAAGGAGAGAAAACTAGGACACAGTTGTTTTCTATTGTTGTTGTTTGACCTTCATTCTCAAAATGACATCAAAGAGGGAATACCATGATATGCAAATAAATTGGATTTAAAGTGAGGGATGGCTGGGCAAGGTCACCTGCCTCACTTTCTCCTCCAGAGCCATCTGGGTCCAGTGGCCAGATACAGATCAAGATGATTAGAGATGGTCCTGGAGGCAATGAGAGGCCTTTGACCTCAACAGGTTGGACTGAGGCAATATTCAATCAATGATACAAGATAGTAAGAAAGAAGCGATAATTACAGAAGGAATCAAAGAAAGCTTCATAAAAGACATGGCCCTTGAACTGATTCTAGAATCAGCTATAATTATAGCTTTTTATATATATGTATATATATTATAATTATAGCTTTTTATTTACAAGATATATGCATGGGTCATTTTTCAGCATTAACAATTACAAAACCCTTTGTTCCAATCTTTCCCCTCCTTCCCCCCACCCCTTCCCCCAGATGGCAGATAGACCAATACATGTTAAATATGTTAAAACCATTATATGTATACATGTCCATACAGTTATTTGCTGCACAAGAAGACTCGGACTTTGAAATAAGGTAAAAATAACCTGAGAACAACAATGTATCAGTGTCCTGTTATGCACTCTGAGACCATCAATTCTCTGTTAATAGGTGAGTAGCATGCTTCATTATGAGTCCTTTAGAATTGTGATTGGTCATTGTGCTGATCAGAGTTCTTAAGTCTTTCAAAATTGTCTTTACAATGTTGTTGCTATTGTTCTTTTAGTTCTGGTCACTTCAATTTATATTAGTTCAGATGTGGGAAAACAGGGACATTGATACATTGTTGGTGGAGTTGTGAACACATCCAGCCATTCTGGAGAGCAATTTGGAACTATGCTCAAAAAGTTATCAAATTGTGCATACCCTTTGATCCAGCAGTGTTTCTACTGGGCTTATACCCCAAAGAGATACTAAAGAAGGGAAAGGGACCTGTATGTGCCAAAATGTTTGTTGCAGCCTTGTTTGTAGTGGCTAGAAGCTGGAAAATGAATGGATGCCCATCAATTGGAGAATGGCTGGGTAAATTGTGGTATATGAATGTTATGGAATATTATTGTTCTGTAAGAAATGACCAGCAGGATGAATACAGGGAGGACTGGCGAGACTTACATGAACTGATGCTAAGTGAAATGAGCAGAACCAGGAGATCATTATATACTTCGACAACGATATTATATGAGGATGTATTCTGATGGAAGTGGATCTCTTAGATAAAGAGACCTAACTCAGGACAGAAGCAGCTACACCCAAAGAAAGAACACTGGGAGATGAATATAAACTGCTTGCATTTTTGTTTTTCTTCCCGGGTTATTTTTACCTTCTGAATCCAATTCTCTCTGTGCAACAAGAAAACTGTTTGGTTCTGCAAACATATATTGTATCTAGGATATACTGCAACATATTTAACATGTAAAGGACTGCTGGCCATCTGGGGGAGGGGGTGGAGGGAGGGAGGGGAAAAATCGAAACAGAAATGAGTGCAAGGGATAATGTTGTCAAAAATTACCCTGGCATGGGTTCTGTCAATAAAAAGTTATTAAAATTAAAAAAATTATATCAGTTCATATATGTCTTCTTAGATTTCTCTGAAACCACTGCTTTTTAAAATTTCCTTTTTTTAAGCATTCATTTAAAAATTTTGAGTTCCAAATTCTCTTCCTCCATCAAATTCCCCTCTCCAGTTATTTGATACCTAATATACTTGTGAAGTTATATATTATAAAACATTTTCATATTAGCTAGGTTGCAAAAAAGACAAGAAAAGTAAAGTGAAAAACATATGCTTTAATATGCATTCAGAGTTTATCAGTTCTCTTTCTGGAGATGACTAGCATTTTTTTCTTCATGAGGTCTTTGAAATTGTGGATCATTGTATTGATGAGAATGGGTAAGTCTTTCACAATTGATCATCATAATTTTGCTGTAACTATCTATACTATTCTCCTTGTTTTGCTCAATTCACTTTGCATGTGTTCATATGTTTTTTCAGGTTTTTTCCCTTTCTCCCAACATCTCTTATAGCACAATGGCAAACCACCACAATCATATTCCACAGCTTGTTCAAGCCATTTCCCAAACAATGGGTATCCTCTCAATTTTCAATTCTTGGCCACTACAAAAAAGAGTTGCTATAAATATTTTTTGTTTATTAAGGTCCTTTTCTTTTTTCTTTGATCTCTCTGGGATACAAAACTAATAGTGATATTTCTGGATCAAAAGATAAGCAGTTTTATAGCTCCTAGGGCATAGTTCCAAATTGTTCTTCAAAATAGTTCACAACTCCACCAAGAGTACTTAGTGTACTATTTTTTTTCACATGTCTCCAGATATTGTCATTTTCCTTTTCTGTCATTCTAACCAATCTTGTTGATATGAGATGCTGCCTTGGAGTTGCTTCAATTTCCATTTTTATTATTATTAATTTAGAGCATGTTTTCATATGATTATTGATAGCTTTAGTTTCTTCTGAAAATTGCATCCTTTGCAAAAAACTTCATATCCTTTGACCATTTATCAATTAGAAAATAGCTCTTAATTTTATTAGTTTGACACGGCTTCATATATATTTGACAAATGAGACCTTTATCAGAGAAACTTGCTATCCTATTTTTCATCCCAGTGTCCTGCCTTCCTTTTAATTTGCATTGATTTTCTTTGTGAAAACCCTTTTTAATTTCATATAATCAAAACTGTCCAGTTTATCCTTCATCATTCTCTGTCTCTTGTTTGGTCATAACATTCTCTCATATCCATAGATATGACAGGTAATTCCCCCCTTAATTTGCTTAGTTCAACTTTTATATCTTAATCACATAACTATTTTGAGCTTATCTTGGTATATAGTATGAGATATTGTTTGATGCCTAGTTTCTGCCAGACTGCTTTCTAGTTTTCCCAGTAGTTTTTGTTGAATAGTGAGTTCTTGCCCCAAAGCTTGGATCTTTGGGTTTATCAAATACTATAATACTATGATCATTTATTTTAGTGTATTGTATACCTAATCTATTCCAGACTGTTTTGACAATTACTGCTTTGTAATATAGTTTGAAATACAGTATTTCTAAGCTACTTTCTTTCATGTTTTTTCTCCATTGATTTTTTTGATATTCCTGACCTTTTGTCCTTCCAGATGGACTTTGTAATCAATTTACTTAACTCTATAAAATAATTCTTCAGTAGTTTGATTGGTATGGCAATGAATAAGTAAATTAATTTAGGTACACTTATCATTTTTTATATTGGCTTGACCTACTGAAGAGCAATTAATATTTCTCCAGTTGTTTAGATATCTTTATTTGTGTGAAAAGTGTTCTGTAATTGTGTTCACATAATTCCTGGGTATGTCTTGGCAGATAGACTCTCAAGTATTTAATGCTGCCTGCAATTATTTTAAATGGAATTTATCTTTCTATCTCTTCCTTCTGGGTTTAATTGGTAATATATGGAAATGCTTATGATTTATATGGGTCTCTTATATCCACAATTTTGCTAAGGTTGTTAATTGTTTCAATTAGTTTTTTAGTTGATTTTCTAAGTGTATCATTATATTATCTGTTTCCTTATTGCCCATTCTTATTCCTCCCATTTCTTTTTCTTGTCTTATTGCTATAGCTAGCATTTTTAGTACAATAGTGAATAATAATGAACCACTTTGCTTCACCCTTAATCTTATTGAAAAGGCTTCTAGTTTATCCCCATTACGCGTAATGCCTGCTCTTGATTTTAGATAGATAGTATTTATCATTTTAAGGAAAGCTCCACTTATTCCTATGCTTTCTAATGCTTTTTAATAAGAATGGGTGTTTGTCAAAAGCTTTTTTTGCATCTATTAAGATAATCACATGATTTTGGTTGTTTTTGTTATGAATGTGGTCAATTATTCTTATAGCTTTCCTGATACAGTATTGAACCAGTCCTGCACATCTGCTATGAATCCCACCTGGTTTTGGTATGTAATCTTTGTAGCTTCCTTATTTGTATTTCATTTAAAATTTTTGCATCAATATTCATTAGAAAAATTGGCCTACAAATTTTATTTCTCTGTTTGGCTCTCCATAGTCTAGGTAACAAAACCATATTTATGTTATAGAAAAAATTTTGTAGGGCTCCTTCTTTAGATATTTTTCCAAATGATTTCCACAGTATTTGAATTAATTGTTCTTTAAATATTTGGTAGAATTCACTTATGTAGACATCTGGGCATAGAGATTTTTTTCCCCCTAGAGTTCATTTGTGGTTTGTTTAATTTATTTATTTTCTTTTTTTTTATGGGAAGTTTCTTTTTTTTCTTTTCTTTTATTTTATAATAACTTTTTATTGACAGAACCCATGCCAGGGTAATTTTTTTTACAACATTATCCCTTGCACTCGCTTCTGTTCCTATTTTTCCCCTTCCTTCCTCCACCTCCTCCCCTAGATGGCAAGCAGTCCTATATATGTTAGATATGTTGCAGTATATCCTAGATACAATATATGTTTGCAGAACCAAACAGTTCTCTTGTTGCACAGGGAGAATTGGATTCAGAAGGTAAAAATAACCCGGGAAGAAAAACAAAAATGCAAATAGTTTACATTCATTTCCCAGTGTTCTTTCTTTGAGTGTAGCTGCTTCTGTCCATCATTGATCAATTGAAACTGAGTTAGGTCTCTTTATCAAAGAAATCCACTTCCATCAGAATACATCCTCATACAGTATAATTGTTGAAGTGTATAATGATCTCCTGGTTCTGCTCATTTCACTTAGCATTTTTTTTCCTAAGACAAGGTTATTTAAGTATTCTATTTTCTCTTCTACAATCTGGGCAATTGTTTGTTTAGCCACTTCTTAACTGATGAGCATCCTTTTGTAAGGGTTTGACTTTGTTTTTACTACAAAAAAAGAGTTGCTGTAAATATTTTTGTACAGATGGGCCCTTTACTTTTTACTTTGATCTCTTTGGAGGATAGATCTAGCCTTAAGATCTAAAACTTCCCCATTCACAGCTCAAAGTTCAGAATTTTTCCTCTTCTCAGAGATATCAAACTTATATGAGTACAAAGAATAGAAGTGGGGCAGGTTACTCCTAACAGCTTCTCAGAGTGCAATCTTTGCATAAGCCACCAGGTGGTATTACAAGCTCAAGCTGCTGTAGTTTTCATTTCCTGGTCTTCTTCTGTCCCTCCCATGTAACTAGGAGCCAGAATTGTGAGCCTGAATCCCTGAAAAAGGAATAGGACCATATTTTGATCTCTTAGACTTTTTGCTTAAGGCCACCGTCTGTCTCTGTGTACTAGTTGCACACCTACTTGGGTTTCTAGTAGCTTTCAGTTTCTTAGTGAGTTAGCCCAGTTTTATCTCATCTTGTTTAGTTAAAAGTTTGAAAATATAAAAATCACCATTAAATAATTTCCTAGAAAATAGGCCCTAGATGTATGATTCATTTGCTATAGGAAATTCCCAGGCAATAAACTCCCTCTTCTAATGCAAATCAGAACCTTAGAAATTATAGTCAGTTAGTAAATGACCATTTATTAAGCACCTACTAAGAGTCAAGCGCTATGCTAATTCAAGAGTTTTAGAGCAAGGCAAAAGACAGGGCTTTGTTTATCATTCTGATGAATTTTCTATTGCATGCTATTGATAAATCTTACAATTAGAACAGAAAAAATAAAAAATAGCAGGGAAGGTATGCAAAAAATCTATTTATGTACAAATAAGTTTATATATAAGATAAGTGGGAGATATTCAATAGAGGGAAGAAACTAGATTTAAGAGAGTTTGGGAAGCTTATTATAAGGTGGGATTTTATTTGGGACTTACAAAAAGGCAAGGAATCCAGGAGGCAGAGATAAGAAAGGAGAGCTTTCCATGCACAGGGGCTAGCCAGTGAAAACGCCCAGAGTCAAAATAGAGTGGCTTGTCATGAGGTAGGAAGATACACTAGCAAGCTATTACAACAATCTAGGTAAGAAGTAATGGGGGTCTGCATTGGAGGGGCATCAGTGTCAGAGGAGAAAAAGGGGGTACGTATGAGAGACGCTGCAAAGGTGAAACTGACAAGCCTTGGAAAAAGCTCAGATATGGGGGGAGGGGCCTGAATGATAGTGAGGAATCCAGGATGAATTCTAAATTGTGAGCTGAGGGATTGGGGGGAGGGTGCTGTTGCTTTTTACAATGATAGAGAAAGTAAGAGAGATGAGTGTGTGTGTGTGTGTGTGTGTGTGTGTGTGTGTGTGTGTGTGTAGAAAGATAATGAGTTCTATTTGGAACATAATGAGTTTAAGATGTTTACTGGACATCCTCTGTGAGAAGCCTGAAAGGTAATTGAGTTGGATATGAAATTGGAACTTGGCAGAAAGACTGGGGCAAGAAAGATTGATTTGAAAATTATCTGCATAGAGATGGTAATTAAATCCTTAGGAGCTGATGAGATCACCTAGTAAAATAATAGAGGGAGAAGAGAACAGGACAGAACCTTGAGGGATATCTGTGATTTAGAAGGCACAGTTGGAAGAGGATCTAGCCAAAGGGACAGAAAAAGAGTGGTCTAAAAGGTAGGAGGAGAACTAGGAAAGAGTCGTGTCCCAAAAACCTAGAGAGAAGGGAATGTCAAGGAGCTATCATTAGTGTCACAGGCTGCAGACAAGTCAGGGAGAATGAGAATTGAAAAAGGTTATTGGATTTGGCAACTAAAAGATCATTGGTAGCTTTGGAGAGAGCAGTTTGGGAAGAGTGGTAAGGTTAGAAGCTGCATTGTAAGAAGAGAATGAGGGATTGGCAACTCCCATTTGTAAAAAGGCACCTGGTGACTTGTTCAACTAGTCTATATCAGAGATGGGACTTTCACTTAGGTTTTCCTGGCTTTAAGGACAGCTCTCTAACTGTTCTGCCCATTGCAGGAAAGTGGTTTAGGAGTTTATGGCGTAAACTATTATTCTATTTTTTAATCTTAATCTTATTTAATATTTTTCCCAATTACATGTAAAAACAATTTCAACACTTTGCTCCAAATTTTTGAATTCCAAATTCTCTTCCTTTCTCTCTTCTTTCCTTTCTCCCATTGAGAAAACAAGCAATTTGATTTAGGTTTTACATGTGTAGTCATACAAAACTCATTTCCATGTAAGTCATTCTGTGAGAAAAAAACCAGACAAAATAAAGATAAAAATAAGGAAAATAAACAAAAAGTATATTTGATCTGCATTCTTTCTCCGGAGTTGGACAATACCTTTCATAAGTCCTACAGAATTATCTTGGATCATTGTATAGCTGAGAAAGCTAAGTTATACATGGTAGACCATTATACAATATTGCTATTGCTGTGTACATTGTTCTCCTGGTTCTGCTAAATTCACTTTGCCTCAGTTCATGTTAAATCTTTTCATGGAAACTATTATTTTAACTTAGATTTAGATGAATAGCTCACATCATATACTTCAATAAGCTTAAAATGGTTATATGATCTGAATGTAAAGGATGACACAAAAATTAGCGGACAGTGAGTAGAAGGATGCTCACAGCTGTGACTAGAGGAGAGGATTAGCCCATTAGGGAATAAAGGAGGTAACAGGAGAGAAAAAAGATGATTCCGATTATGTGAAATTTAAAAACCCCTCACAGGAGGATGTGTAGGTTTAAATCTGAAGAACATCTATTCCAAATGTGAAAGAACTGAGGTGTAGTGAGGTTCACAGGCTCATAAAATGCTAGAGACTATAGGGACCATTTAATTCAACCATATTTTTTATACATGGGAAAACTGAGGCCCAAAAAGGTTAAGTCATTTTACCAACATCATGCAGACAGTAAGAGGTCACACAAAGCTGGGATTTCAACTTATTCCACTGACTTTAAATCCAGAATTCTTTCTACCACACCCAGAGGTGTTCTGGTAAATATTTACCAACCTCTTCAGGGTTAAGTTTAATATGAATCATTAACATTTTCTTCATTGCTTTTTAAACTCTAGACAAGCAACAAAATTATAAATTAAACTCTGATTTGTATTGTTTGCCAGTTTCTTTGGTATAAGTGCTCACATGAAAATCTGATCATCAGCTGCCTCTAGCACATCCCTGACGGCCTCTTACGGCTGACTAGAATTGGTTAAAAAATAACAGGCATGGGGTAGTGAGGTGAAGCAGAGAATAGAGTACCAGCCCTGAAATCAGGAGGACCTGAGTTAAGAAAGGAAGGAAGGAAGGAAGGAAGGAAGGAAGGAAGGAAGGAAGGAAGAAGGAAGGAAGGAAGGAAGGAAGGAAGGAAGGAAGGAAGGAAGGAAGGAAGGAAAGAAGGAAGGAAGGAAGGAAGGAAGGGAAAAGAAGGAAGAAAGGGAAAGGAAAGAAGAAAGGAAATGGGTAATGTTAGGAGGGAATATCCAGGCTTTAACTGCAATTAGGGAATCATGAGCTAGTTTTGTATTTTCCCCAAGACTGGACAAACAACACAACTGGCTTCCACCCTCTCTCAAAACTTTCAACTCAATAATGGGTCCAGAATGAATTGATTGTATTCATGAGATGTGACTATCAATTCTGATACGTACATATATATGTGCATAGATATATACACATAAATATATATCACATATATTAGCTGAATTGTCTTGGTTTCTAAACTCTGGATAGTTGGTACTGCACAAAACAGAGACAAGTTTTAGAGATGAAGCAGCAGTTTAATTAATCACTTCCAGAGTGAAGAATACAGTTTGCAAATTGGGAGTTCTCCTGGGCAGGAGACCTCTTTCTATTGCAGAAAAGTAGAAATTTTATACAAAAATCATAAATGGAAAGAGAGGGGGAAGGTGGATTACAATACAATCAATTTCAGGGCTTGAGTGGTTTCCATGACAAGCCCACTAGTGCAGGACGATAAGGATGTTCTCCAGGCCTGTGGAAGCTGTTCTTAAGTGTTTCAAATCACAGTGTCATTACTTGGTAAGGGGGACAGGACCAGAGTTCTGTGACGGGAACAGGTTCTACAATTTTTAATTCACTTCACATAACATACACAGGAGAGCGCTGTCAAGAATTGATTGATCATTTCAGGCTGCATTGTTAAGATTCTGACTCCCAAGCCAGAAGAGGCAGCTCTGAGAAATCTAAATTAGTAGGATATTCATTAAATATACAATCTTGATAATTATGAAAATTGTAATGATTTTTCCTCATATTTAAATAGACACATGTGTATTCACATAAGCATGTCTATTTGCACATATGAATATATACCTATGAATATATGAATGCCTATAAGTCCATGTGTATATTATATATACATGACCATATATAGACATAATCATATGTGCATTTACATGCAAACACTCATCTTTGTGATATAATAAATATATAATACACATTATCTATAACACTGTGGCATTTATATAACCTAATGACATATATCTATATATCTATATCTATCTATCTATCTATCTATATATATATATATATATATATAGAGAGAGAGAGAGAGAGAGAGAGAGAGTGCGAGCATAGAACAAATGATGGAAATACAATAAATGATATATTCCAAATGTATAATAAGTGAAGTATCACAATGTATAAAAATATCATTTGTTTTGGGTAATCCATGACAAGAGTATCTATCTAAAAGAAGGCTAACATGAAAGCCCTCTTCAAAAGGAGGTTTTAGAAACATTCTTTATTCCTCATTCTAGCACTCCAGTTTCAGGGACAGAAGGTATTAAGCGTACTTATGATGAGTGAGTATCAAAATGGCAATAATCTGGAAAGATGCAACTTCCTGATAATGATGTTTCTTGGGGAGATGATGGCGTCAAACAAAAGGAGCGAACCTGGTGGAATGTGGACAGATGGATGCTTTGGGAGACCTCTTTGAAAGGAGACTTTAAAAAGACTTCTTTACTCTGTACTCCAGTCCTCTAATCAGAGATGTTTGGGGTATGATAAGTCAGAGGCTAATGGGTCATTTATTACACTGGTGTAATAATACTGGTTATTAGGAAGTGAGGTGGTACAGTGGATAGAGTGAAGAGCCTAGAGTCAGGAAAATTTATCTCCCCAAGTTCAAATTTGGTCTCAGACACTTACTAGTTGTGTGATTCTGGGCAAGTCAAGTGTTTCCTTGTTTTCCTCCTCTGTCAAATGAGCTGGAGAAGAAAATAGAAACACGTTAGTATTTTTGTCAAGAAAACCCCAAATAGGATCAGAAAGGCTTGCACATGATTGAAACAATTGAACAACAAAAAATTAGTTACTTATGAGTGTACTATTCCATTTTATAATATTTTACTTATCACTCTGGGGAAATATATTCCTTATTGTTCTGTTGTAATAAATGGAATATTACATAGATGTGATAAATTATGTATTATAGTATCATAATAAATGAAATATTAGGTCAGCATGATAAATGAATTATTATCCTGGAGTGATGTCACTTATTATGCTGGCATAACATTATTATTTATTAGATCTGTGTAATAAATACATTTTATGCATATACTGTTTTGCCATGCATTATATGCTATATATAATGTTATATATGTATATTATATATCCATACTATATATTCATATATTCTTTATCAATTTGCTATATATATTCATTATACTTTTTTACCTTTAATCCAATATATAGATTTTTTAAAAATGATACCTATATTTTAACAAATCTGTAATCTCACTGATGTGATACTACCTCTGGTGATATGCATCACAAATAATTCATTGCTTCTCATCTTTTTTCAGTTTTTGCTTATATATCTTAAATGTCCCAATGATGATCCATCCAGTGCATAGGCAAGATGCTCATCATTTTGGGAGTATGCATTAACATTGGTACCCTCTACCCTTCTGATGTGTGAAAGTCCTCTTGAAGAACTTTGTCTAAAGCCTCCATATTAAAGAAAGCTTTTAGAAAAGTTACCCATATTTATACATATGTATACACATATGTACGTGTATTTAAACAAAAGTATTTGTGTGCTGGAGTCCTAGTGAAAAACTCTTTCCAAAATCTTCATTTTAAAAAGGACTTCTAGAAAACCATCCATATGTACATATATACATACATATGGGTTATATAAACATTTTATGTACATATGTATACACACACATATACCGAAGCTAGTTATCTTTGTACTTGGACATCATGAGCATCCTTAGCATTCTCTGCCCCTATGATTGGAGGGCTGGAGTGAAGAGTAAAGGAGTCTTTCCAAAGTCTTCATTCAGAGATCTCCCAGGACAGTCATCCCTTTGTGTCTCACCAGGTCCACTCCTATTACTTGTCTCCATCATGGCCCCAGAGAACCTCATCATAAGGCATCTTTACAGATTACTGCAGTTTTGACACTCACATTAAGGGGGAGAGGGAACAGCACTCAGATGGTTACACCCCCCTCCCCGCCCCCAGTCAAGTTATTCCATATCCTGTATCTCCTCTCTCTCAAGGAGCATCTCCAGTTGTCCTGATCTGTATCCGACCACTGAACCCAGACGGCTCTGGAGCAGAAAGTGAGACTGGTGACTTTGCAGAGCCCTCCCTCTCTTAAATCCACTTGCATATCATGACATCCCCTCTCTGAGGTTAGGGTCGTTTTTGAGAATAAAGGACAAATAACAAAAATAATTTCCCACCCTGCCCCTTCAGTCCCTCCTTCATGCAGCTGCCAAAATAATCTTCCTTTTGCACAGACCTAGTCCTGCTCTGTTCCTGCTTAAAAAAAAAAAAAAAAAATCTTACGTGGCTCTTTGTCTATTGACTAAACTTCAGCTCCTTTGCCTGGCGCTAATGGACTTCCACCATCTGGCACCTCCTGCATCTTTCTACCCTTAGCTGCTATTATTTCCTTCCACTCCTCTGTGTTCCTGACAGATTGAACTGTTTTCTTTCCCCAGACACACCCTGCACTTTCTGGCTTCCAAACTATTTCCTGTGCTTGTAACGTTCTCCCCTCCTCATCTTTGCCTATTGCTTATCCCTTAATGCTAATCTGCCCGTGAGACTTTCCCTTGTTTCCCCATCCACCGCCCCACCCTCTTTAATAACCTTTCTCAGAATGACCTCCCATCATGGCTTGTGCCTTTGTGATATAGGAAATAAGTTTGATTAGTGGTGGTTTTTTTTTTTTTTTAATTTACAATCACAATCATTTCCAGGTATAGAGCCACATCCCTCAGTTCTGAATATTACAGAGCCATAACTAAGGTAGGTGGCTGGGGCTTTCCCCAGGTGCCAAAGTTGGTGGTGATGGGGCACTATCTCCTTCCCGGGGGAGGCTGCTTCATCCTCATTACAGCCACAAGTTTGCCATCCTGATGTTCCTCATGGAGCTTCCAATGGAAGTTTGGTCCTGGATAGGGAAAAGGGGAATAGGGCGAAAGCAATTTCCCCTCAGCTCTGGCCCTTCCCAGTCTATTGTAGCTTCTGGAAACTTTCTCAGTTACTATCAAACTCCTCTTCATCTCAGTTCTCTTCCTTTCAAATCCCTTCCCTCTTCTCATATTCACATACATAAAAACATTTGTGTAGTACTTCAAGGTTTGCAAAACATTTTACAAATTTTATCTCATTTAATTCTCGAAACAACGCTGGTGTTATTTATTACTATTGTTATTATTTAGAAAGGGAGCTGAAACAGATAGAGGTTAATGATTTACCCAGGGCCATACAACTAGTAAGTATCTGAGATAGAATTTGAACTTAGGTTTTTATTGTCTTCAAGTCTAGTGCTCTAATCACTGTGTCACCAGCTGCTTACAAAAGAGAGGTTAACGATATCAGATTACTTGCTCTCTTGAAGTAGGAGAGAGGGGAGGAAGGGAGAAAAATCTGCAACACAAAGCTTTACAAAAATGAATGTTGAAAACTATTTTTATGCATATTTGGATAAATAAAATACTCTTTGAATTTTTTTAAATGAAAAAAGCAAAACTAAAGAGGGGTTTAAAAAAAAAAAACAATCCAAACCTAAACCAATCCTTGCTCCCAAGTAGCTAATTGTCTAATGGAAGAAAGAACTTAAAAACAACTAGTTATCCTTTCCACATCGTAATTCTCTCCAAAACAGTTTTGATATAGCATAGTCGGCATAAAAAATTAAATGAAAATTTTTTGGCGTTTTGCAGAAGCCATACATGACTTGCAAAGGCCAGCAGATGGCACAGAAAAAGCTTAGAAACTCAGAAATGCATAAAACGTGTGTATAGTATTGTATCATACCAACCCAAATTTTACAATAAGGTTCTGTAAACACTCTAAAAGAAAAAGAAAAAATTCAGACTTCTCTGGTACAAAGGGAGGGCCATAGAATTTTAATGCAGATTTTCTAAATTGAAGGTTGCCACGAATTTCACCCTCACAATGTGGAAGGGATAAATGTATGTACAAACAAGATATATTCGGGAAAAATTAAAGGCAATCAACATAGGGAAAGGAAGGAGATCAAGCAAACCTTGTAGAATGTGCGATTTTATCTGACACAAAAGGAAACCAGAGAAGGCAGGAAGCATAGATGGAGAGGGAGAAAATTCTGGGAATGGCAGCCAGCCAGTGAAAATGCCCATTTGGGAGATGAAGTGTCTTTATGGGTCAGTATCACCGCAGGCAGGGTACCGAAAAAAGTAGAGGAAGAGAGAAAGTTAGAAGGCTTTGAATACCAAAGAAAGGATTTCTATTTTATCCTGGAGGGGATAGGGAAATAGTAGAGTTTTATGAATGGAGTGTGGTAGAGGGAGAGGGGAGTAATGTGGTACTTTAGGAGGATATAGAATATTCTTGTAAACAATATAATATAAAATGATATTTTGAATATGTATAATAATATATAATGTGTGCTTTGGGAGGATTAACTTGACAGCTGAGAGGAGAATGAATTGAAGTAGGGAAGGGACTTGAGTTGAGAGCCCAGCAAATTGGTATCATCCTATCCTGCTTACCCCCATCACTTACAGATGCTGCCTCTGCTACTGTTACTAAGCAACCCCTTCTCTTCTAAGCTCATTCCATCCCATTCAGATCCTTGCTGCTGTATGGGGTTTTAGGTCCCTCCCTTTCCACAGTAAATTCAGTTTTCTTCTCCACCCCCCCCTTCCCTTTTCATGATTCCTAGTCTATAAGGTCCATAACCGTGGTCTGCAGTCTGCTTCTTCTGCAAAAGATCATGGGGTTGTACTTAGCACCCTGAATGAATTTTTTCCAGGTGTGAGAATTCCTGGTTATATCTCTGGAACCTCTCTTGTGACAAAGAAATGAAGGAAAGCAAAAATAGCAGAAACAAGTAGGTGAACATCTAACAATTGGCTTTTCAGAAGGAATAAAGAATGTTTTTAAACAAGTTTTTGTTGTCCTTCAGTCATTGATTGTGTCTGACTCTCTGTGACCCCATTTGGAGCTTTCTTGACAAAGATACTGGAATGTTTTGTCATTTCCTTCTCCAGCTCATTTTGCAGATGAGGAAACTGAGGCAAAGAGGGTAAAGTGACTTTCCCAGGGTCTCACAGCTAGTAAGTATCTGAGACCAGACTTGAGCTTGAGTAAGCTGAGTCTTCCTGACTCCAGGTCTGGTACTCTATCCACTTAACTGTCGCATTTAAAAACATTATTTCTGTTATTAATATCTTTTCCATCACAATCTTAAATCTAGACAATTAACAAAACAATAAATCAAAATTTGCTTTGTAGAAATCATCAATTTTTGAGGCATAAGGCTCACATTGAAAATTTAACAACCAGCTCTCATGAGCTAGATTCAAGCCATTTCCCAAAGAACTACAAACTATTAACAACACGTTTGAGATCATTGCCAATAAGAACAACACAAATAAAACTGGCATTGAGATTTCATCTCATATCTAGTAAAGATAACCCAAAAAAATAGAAAGAGGCAGTGTTGACATATCTTTGGGAAGATGGACCCATTAAATACTGGAGAACTGTGAATTGGTCCAACTATTTTAATTTTTAAAGGTTCTTTTGTTGTTGTTGTTTTGGGGCAATTGAGGTTAATTGACTAAGCCAAGGTCACACAGTTGTAAGTATCTGAGGCCAAATTTGAACTCAGGTTCTCCTAACTACAGGGCCAGCCCTCTACCCATTTCACCAGGTAGTGAGACCCTACTCTATTTTTTTTTTTTTTTTTTTTGCAGCTAATCATGTTTAGTCAACTAAGTAAAAAAAAGAAAAAAATATTCCATATGTATCAAAATGTTCATAGGAGTAGCTTTTATGCTAGTGAAGAACTCAAGACAAACTAGATGCCTATAGATTGGGGAATGGCCAAACATAATTGTGATACATGATTGTAACGAAATAGTACTGTACTCTAAGAAATGAGGAATATGAGTTATATTAACACTTACAGCATGATATAAGCAGAATCAAGAAAGCAATATACAGTGTGACACAATTGAAATGGAAAGAACAAAAACTCTAAATTAGACTGTGTAATTAATTATGAGAACCTGGAAAAGTTGAAAAGATGCATCTAAATTTCTTTTTTTTTTTCAGAGATGGGTGATAATGGAATGTCAAAAATACTTGACTAATTTTATTTTTTCTTAATTTTTATTCTTTATAGTAAAAGATGGTAGTTGAACCAGGAGGAGTATATTTGGAAATGAGGGGGATATATAAAACAAAAATAGCAATAAACATTTTAAAAATCAATACATTAACTGTGTTTCCCACCTTTCTGTCACTAGAAGAGAGATATATTTCATGATCTATTTCCCATGACCCAGAATGGCCATTAGAATTACTACTATTTATTTTTTCACCAATTATAAATAAAAACAACTAGATATAGTTCTCTCAATCCTATTTTCTCTTTTATTATTTTTATTCTTCCCCCCCTTTTATTCTATTCTCTCTTTCCTTTCAACCTGTCCCTCTTTAAATGTGTTTTGTTTCTGACTGCCCTTTCTCCCAATCTGCCCTCCCTTCACTACTTCCCCCTTCTCTTAGTTCCCTTTCCTATTTACTTTCCTGCAGAGTAAGATAGATTTGTATATCCAATTAAGGGTATACATTGTTCACTCTTTGAGCCAATTCTGATTCACTTACTTTTCCTCATCTCCCCATCTTCCCTTCCAGTGTAAAGGCTTTTTCTTGACTCTTATTTGCGATCATTTACAGCATTCTACTTCTCCCTTTCCCTTTTTCCCAGTGCATTTCTCTTACCCCTTGATTTTATTTTTAAAATATCCCTTTCTATACAACTCATATCTGTGCCCTATGTTGACATATGCTACTCCTAGCTTCCCTAGTAACAGAAAAGTTCATTTGAGTCACAAGTATCATATTTTCAAGTAGGAATGTAAACAGTTTAAGACCCTTACCTTTTTATACTTCTCCAGAGAAAATGTAAAATTTTCCATTCATCTCTGTTCTTTTTATCAAAATGCTTGAAAGTCCTCTATTTCATTGAATATCCATTTTTCCCCCATGAAGGATTATACTCAGTTTTGCTGCAGAGGTGATTCTTTGTTGAAATTCTAGTTCCTTTGTCCTCTGGAATATCATATTCCAAGACCTCTGATTTTTAGGATCAAAACTGCTAAATCTTGTGTAATACTGACTGGGAAGACACAATGTTAGGATTGCTTTATTTCTTTCTGACAGCTTACAACATTTTCCTTGACCTGGGGGCTCTGGAATTTGGTTATAATATTACTGGGAGCTTTCATTTTAGGATCACTTTCAGGAGGTGATTTATGGATTCTTTCAATTTCTATTTCACCCTCTGTTCTAGAATATCAGGGTAATCTTCTTAGATAATTTCTTGAAAGATGATAACTAGGCTCTTTTTCTGATCAAGGCTTTCAGATTTTTTAAAATTTTTAAGTTAGGTGTGACAGATAGAACTTTCTTACCAACCTTCTAAGTTGTCTTGTAGGTTCTTTAGAAACTCTTCTATGATATTATTTAGAGCTCAGGAAAGTGGCTGCTTTTTCTCTGCCTCTAGAATTACTCCTTTTTCTGGGAGTTATTTTCATTTACTGATGTGTACAGTATTTTTCTGGTCCTGCTTCTTTTATTTGGTAAGTTTTTTATTTTTCAGTCATGTCTAACTCTTCATGACTACATTTGAGGTTTTCTTGGCAAAGATACTGGAGAGCCTTCTCCAACTCATTTTGCAGATGAGGAAACTGAGGTTAAGTGACTTGCCAGGGTCACCCAGCTGGTAAGTGTCTGAATCCAGGAAGATGAATCTTACTGAATCCAGGACTGGCATCCTATCCTTGTGCTACCTAATTATCCCTATAATTCATACAAGTCTCCCCAGATCTTCCTAAATTCCTCATAGTCTTCATTTCTTTCTGTACAAGACACTTTTCATGTAATATTGTATATTTCTCCTAATTGTATTTTTGTCTAAAATTCTACCTCCCTGCTCCATTAGACTAAGAACTCCATGTGAGCAAGCATCCCGTCTTATATATAAACTGTGCACTTTCCCCAGAGCTCAACACCAGACTCCACATGCTGCTGGAGAGAAGGGATTGCCTTTAACAAATGGGTATTTTTCTCAACTGGACTTGGTCATCTCTTGATTCTTGGAAAAGCCCGTCTTTTAATAAAGAAATGGATTTTCTCAGGGCCCTTCAGTGTCTAGGGCACAATGTCAATGCTTGGCTCCTTGTGGACACAGCAGAGACACTGTATAGATAACCCTCCCCATTCACCCCCACTTGTCCTGAATGAAACCCACTGACAGCTAGAGAAACAAATAGAGAGAGAGGGGGGATGTTTGCAAAGGCAGCTGGGGCCCCAGCAGGAGAACCCCCTCTCTAACTAAGCTTCCTAGGGCTGGGCCTGAAGGTTCCCTGGCTCTGGGCTGGTTCTGGGGGGAAGGGAAGCAGAGGAAAGACAAAGGGTTAAGACTAAGAGCTCACAACTTCTTAACTGTTCTCCAGAACTTTACCAGAAGAAACCTGCAGGGAATTCCCACAGGTCCAGAACCACTTTTATCAGGCCTTCCTGTGAAGAAGTAAAAGGAGGCACTCTTCAAACCACAGCTTCTAATGGGTGGTGGGGTGGGTCCACCCAGAAATTAAAGCAAAGAAAGAATAGAAGATAAGGCTGGATCTAAGAAGGCAGAAGGTCCCTGACTCCCTATTGAGCTCCAGGATCCTGCCAAGTAGGTAAGTCAGCAGGGATGCTCCTGTGGGTTCTCCCCCAAAACCATAGGCTGTCTAGGAGGAGGCAACTTAAAATCTAAAATCCAATTGTCTTTGGGAAACTCAAGTGGTGCCTCCAGGATGGGGAGGTGGGAAAAAGGCAAAGAGGATTCAGACCATAGTCTGAAACCAGAACTCCATCAGGATTTTTTGGGGGGTTAGGGGGGGTAACTTTTGTTTCTCAGGTGCATGGAATTTTAAAAATTGGATTTTTTAATTTTCATCTTTTGTTTGTACATCACTTAGATTTTCCTTTGCATCTTTCCCCTCTTCCATTTTGTTACAAGTTACTACCTTTTTTTAGAAAGAAGAAGAGGAGGGAGAAAATTCAGTAAAACCAACCCATATATTGAATAATGTTATATATAATGTTCCTCTCCCTTGGATCCCAAACTTACAAAGAAGTGAGGAGGAAATGTCTTCTCGGGGATCTTCTCATTTGATAAATCCTATCTAGAGTCATAGAGTTTTGAGAGGCTCGATCAGTCAAGAGGTATTTATTAGGTGCTTCCTGTATGCCATGCCATCGTAGGATTTAGCACTCATGGAGGGACTTGGGGGAGTGTGGGTGAAGAAACGGAGGCCCAAGGGTAGAAAGGGACTTGCTCAGGTCAAAGGAAGTGGAGACAAGATCTGAAAGCCTCCTGATTCCATAAATAGGGAATGGAGCCTGAGATTTCACTGGGATAGCAGCCCCTCCATCCCCAAAGAAACTCCTTCTGCCAAAGCCAGTCATGCCTTCTTTGTGATTTCTAGTCTTAGAAGGACCCTAGAACCTTGAGCAGGTTCCATACTCACACACACCGACACCTTTGGGGTTTTGGTTGTTTTTTGTGGCCCAATTATTATTACCTTTTCTGTTTTCTGCCTTGGAGTGAGGAGAGTTTGGGGTAGGGCCATTAGCGTGGCCATCCCCCAAATCCCATGAAGTTACCTTTATTTCTTTTGCCTCTTGGAGGCCTTGCTTTGTGTGCCTCTTAATATTTGTAGAGTACTTAGTGCAGTGTCTAGCACTTACCTACCATCTGCTAATTCCCCTTCTCTCCCACTTTTTGGGCAGTTTGATATAGAGGAAGGAACACTGGGCTCAGAAGCAGGAACATCTGAATTGAAATCTTCCTTGGGTGTTTGCCAGGACAAGTCACTCAAACATTCTAAGCCTTCATTTCCTCACCTGTAAAACAGGTATAATCAAATGTGCAGCAGCTCATAGGGTCATTTAAAGAAATTTTTTCCCCTTAGATTTATAATTTTATATACGGGAAGGCAGAGAGAGCTCTGGATCTGGAGTCAGGAAGGTCTGAGTCCAGATTCCTCATTTAAGTGACTTGTTCCTGTCACCCTCCTCACCCCACACACCCTGTTTCCCCTCATGCTTTAAGCTCCCTCCTCACTCACCTGTGTACAGCTACAGCTTCTCCTGGCTACTCTAAGGTTGACAGAGCATTTCATCCCTCACTCCTGTCCCTGCCCAACACTGTCCCAAAGGCACTTAAAAAGGCCATGTTGAATTGAATCAAAACCTCTGTGAATAAAGCTCTCACCACCACTAACTTGCCAGACACCAGGAGTAAGGCTACCTGAGATCTAGTCCCATTTTATCCATTAGCTTGCTGTGGATCTTGAGCGAGTCATTTTCTGGGCCTCAGTTTGAGTGAATGTTAGATCTGGAAGGGGAGGCAATATAATCTAAGCCGTGCATTTAAAGAAGGAAAGCACTGTGGAGTTAAAGGGGTGTTTGAGATTTATAGAATATTTTCATTTGGATGGAGAATAATGCTTAATCCAAAGGAAGGATCACTAATGGTGAAAATCTGTGGGATGAGTTTATCCAACCTGCCATGCATAGGGGACACCATTAAGACACACACACACAATATACATACACATACACACAAACATACATATATACATTCATATATAAGTATGCATATGTATGTATCTAAATACACATATATTTAGACATATATTAAACAAACATATACATATGTATGTATATATCTATATACATAAATATTTAGACATGTTTGAAAAAATATATTATATATAAGTTAGATACAAATATAGATAAGATAGTTATTCTAAACATATTTCTATCTGTCAGATATTTCTCTGGATGCAGGTAACATTTTCTTCATATGTCCTTTATAGTTAATTTAGTATTTATAATAATAAAAATAACTTATTTGTTTAAAGTTGTTCTTTTTAAAAAATGGGTATGTATAATATATACAATGCAGCTGGTGCTATATACAACATTCTCTTGGTTCTGTTCATTATTTCGTGCAAATTTTTGCTATGTTTTCCTAACATCATCGAGTTCATTATTTCTTTATAGCACAGAAGTATACCATCACAATCATGTGTCACAACTTGTTTAGCCATTCTCCAACTGAGGAGCATCCCTGTAATTTTCAGCTTTTTTGCCACCACAAAGAAAATGGGGACAGCTTCAGTTCTAGCTTCTTCACTCACAAAAATGTATCTTTTTTTCCTCTATCCTCAAAGGAAAATTGAGATTATAAATCTACTTCTTTGTGGCACTCAAAGCATCTCAAAAACACCTCCCAACCATAAAGGGAGTGTCATTCCCTTTTTAAAGGTGAGAAAAGTAGTTTGGGGGGCGGGGAGGAAGCAGGTAGGGAGGGAATCAAGCAAATAGAGCCTGGCTGGGGACATTGGAGGGAACTCAGGGAGCTGTGTGGGAGAAATCCCTGCTTTCCCACGGAAACAATGAATGGCTATTCTATAGTCCCTGGGCATCCAGCTTGGTCTGGCCCATCTGAGGAAAGCCATAGACCTGCCTTAGGTGATGATGTCAAGCCACATTTTCGGATCAGCTTGAAGACAAAGCAGAGGGTCTGCTTCCTGGACCACCAACCAGAACATCCCTGATTCCTCTGTATTTGGCTAGGTCTCATCCCACATTTTTGTAGGTGGGGATTAGGCCACTCTCAGAGTCCCAAGATTTAGAATTAGAAGGTATCTAATTTAGAAATCATCTAATAAAATCCAACCCATTCATTTTACAGATGAGAAAACTGAGACCCAGACAAAGTCATTTCCCAAGATTACATGGGACATAAAAGTAGCAACTAAAAATTTTTAACTGAGGTCTCCTGACACAAAGTTCAGGGCTTTTTACACTACCCTCATGCTTTTTACACTCCCCCATGATTAATGAGAGGGACAGTTTTAGAGCTGGGAGATCATCTGGTCAGAGATCAATTTTGCAAGTGGCTTAGAGAGACTAATGGACCCTGTTCCTCTAACTGCAAATCCAGCATTGCCTTTAGTCTCCATCAGATCTGAATTCTAGTCCTGGCTCTGACACTTATTAGCTATGTGATCCTGGTTGAATCACTTAATCTCTCTGTGCTTCACTTTTTCTATATGTAAAACAGGAATGTCAATACTCGTATTAGGTATTTTACATGCTTGTTGGTAGGAACGTATTTGGTAAATAGGAAAATGCTTAAGAAATGGCTGATACTATTATTTATTTGTTTCCTATTTTAGTTGTTCCTGACCTCAAGATGAGTAAAAAGAATCTTTGACCCTATTGTATTTGGGTAATTAATCTGAGGAAGCAAACGTTGGAGGAAATCTTGACCCTCTCTCCCTTGACCAGGGTTGGAGCATCCATAGGAAAGGAGTCTCTCAGATAATGAGCAGGTCTAGGCGTCCAGGGTCACAGTAGTTCCTGACCATCATTAAAGCTGGAGTATGGTCTCTTTCAGGTAGATGGTCTGGGAAGGTCCTGTGGTCAAGGAACAAGACACACCAAAAATCATCTGTCCATCCTTCCTCAGGGCACCTGTCCTGCAGATTTCCTGGGAAGTCTGAAGCTATTCTTTGGAGATACAGAATTAGCATCCCCATCTCCTAAGTTTCAGACAGAGGAAGATGGCTCTTTTTGCGGTCCTAAAAATTCTGATGTTTCTTCTTAACAGCATCTTATTTGTGAGTATGAGAACAAGATGGGGTTTTGTCTCCTTCCCTTCTACTCAGCCCAGACATATTCCAGGAAAGAGGAAATTTCTGAGAAATCCCCTATATCAAGGGTTTCCCCGTATCCCTACATTCTGCCTGAGGGGGTTACAGAAATTCTTTCTGGCTCAGCTGGGAGGGACCACTCCTGCTAGGGAAACCCTTGGGTTAGAGTTCACTGTTTTCCAGGCAACAGTCATGGGGCATTCAGTACACATCTTTCTGGTGGATATTCCACTCAAATCCCTTTTCTGTTGTCTGTTCCCATTCTGGCTTTTTTCTGAAAGCCCTCTTCATAGGATTTCTTTGGGAATAGACGTACAAAGTGCTTGAGGGGAATGGTTGGAAGAAGAGCCAGGGGAGTAAGCCCAGATTTCTCTGACCAGAGTGATTGGGAATACCTAGAAACCATGTCACTACTTCTGCTTCCAACCCAGGGCAGCAAGGAAAAGTTCCCTTGCTCAGGAGTTTAAGGAGGTAGGACTCGACATGGACAGAAGTTATTTCTTTTTCTAGTAACAAAATATTAATGGAGGTCATCCAGCCATTCTTCCTCCCTCTTTCTCCTCTCCAGTTTGGGGGATTGGGACTACTGGCCATTGGCTTATGTCTGAACGCTGAAGGAAGTGCCTTTTCTGCCTTAATCGGGGCTTCAGTCTCGCCATTCAGTCAGCTCGTGCTCATCAGATATCTCTGCATCATCATCGGCAGCATCCTCTTGTTCCTGGGAATCCTGGGCTGCTGGGGGGCCGTAAAGGAAAACAAGAGCCTGTTGTTGCTGGTAGGGAGAAAGAAGGAAGAAAATGGGGCTAAGAATTCTGTTGGTTTGAAGCTGGTTAACATTTGGAGGCAAGTCTGGCTTCCATTCCCATGTAGTTGTGGTTATTGTTGTTTTATTTATTTTTATTTATTCTTTGTTCTCAAAGAGCACCAGGACATCAGGGAGGGGATGCTGTGACATGCAAATGAATTGGATTTGAGTGAGGGGGGGCTGGGCAAGGTCACCCGCCTCACTCTCCCCCCCAGAGCCATTTGGGTCCAGTGGCCAGATACAGATCAGGAGGACTGGAGATGGCCCAAGTAGCTTTGGGCAGAGGAAGACTATTATTAAACCCAACTCCTGCTAGTGCCTGTCTGCTACTTTTCTCACAAACAGGTGACAAAGGTCCTTAGAGCAAGGATGAGTCAATGTAGGTTATTCCCCTGCTAAAGGAATAATGCAAGGAAGATGAGTGAACAGCATCATCTTTGTACCTTGTATGTCCAGGTAGAGTTGTAACTAGGATGGAACAACTGAGGTTTTGCTCCAGGTTCTGAACTTTAGAAAATACTGACAGCCCTTGCAGTCCTTCTGTAGCATGGAAACAACTAAACTTAATTCCAACTTAGCAAAAATAATTAGTCAAAATAGATATTCAGTTGAGATCTTCACTAGCCTGTCACCTATTCTCCCCCCACCTCTCAGTATCCCAGAGCCCTCCTTCCCTCAACCCCCCAACCCAAATTTTGTTTTTAAAAGTTGATTTGGGAATTATGCCTTTTGCTCCAGGTGCAAAATTTCCTAATTGTTGCTCTGGGTGAGCCCATATTATAAGAAGGTAAACCCCTTTTTTCTCTAGTTACTAATGTCATTTCTGAATTGCCTAGATTCATCCCTGGAGCCCTCCATGCATTCAAGGCTTCTTTTAAAGTTTAAGACAAGGAAAGGCTTATTATCACTGTCCTAGAGTCTAGGTAGGAATAATGTTACTCATGAGATAAACTGAGATTTTGAGGAGTTGGCCAATGGGCATATTTTCCTTATTTATCCAGAAACATTGTTACCATTAAGTAGGACCCTTCTCTAGGGGTCCTCCAGCCAGTGAGTGACCCATAGCAGTGATCAGATCTTTTTTTTTCTCTTCTAGTTCTTCATCATCATATTGATCATCTTCCTGGTCAAGCTGTCAAGTGTTATAATCATCCTGGTCTTCTCCTCATTTGTAAGTGTTCAGAGTTTGGTTTTGACTTATGGTCAGAGTAGAAAGACTATACCCTCTATCTTTTATGTTTTTTAAAAAATTTACTGAAATCTTTTGGGTTTTACATCAACTTCATTTCCGGAAATACCCCCCTCACCCTATAAATTATGTTTTATAACAAAAATGAGGCAGGGGAAGGAGCAGTTCATCAAAACTAACAATATATATATAATGTTCCACATTTATAGTGCCTTACTTCTGGGGAAGAAAAAGAGAGACCGTATAGTGCATTTGCATTTTCTTACCTAGTTTTCAAGACTGGCATGTCTTAAAAGTTTGAGATTATCATATTATTATTATGTAGTATTATAATCAGGACACTGGGATGCTGCAAATGTGGTAGGTGAGGCTGCCTACTGTGGGGAAAAAGTTCTATGGCAACAGCTAATAAAAGGTGTGATAAATTGTACCAGTGTTTCAGTAAAGGTATTTGAAGGTGCCAGAAACTATGAGTGGGGATGCAGGCAAAAAGCAGTCATTTTTATTATTATTTTATAAGGCGAGGTAATAATTTATTCTTCAAAGTATTAACTCTTTAAAAATGAAAATGAATTAACATTCTAAGCTAAACTAATCCTGAATTTATAAATTTTCCTATACATTTAATTGTAATTAATCATTCTTACTGCATTTTAGTATTTTTTCATTTATGTTACTGTTGTCATTGTATATCACTCTGAATCTGTTTAAGTCTTTCAATGTTTCTCAAATTCTTCATATTCATTGTTTTGTATAGTACAATATTTGTAAATTGCAATTTACTTAGTCTTAATCAATTGGCACCCACTTTGTTCCTAGTGCTTAACTATCACAAAAAATAGCCATTAAAATGAGAAATCTTGATGTGGGGAGAAATCTTGTCTAGAGATCCAATAAATTAAGGATAAATTTTGTAGTACTTTCAAACAAAAGGAAAAAAGATTCTCCACAAAAAGTATAATAACACTTAGAAGAAATGAAGCAAGAGATTTTTAAAAAATGAAATAAAAATTCCAGGAAAGAGAAGAAATAGCTTAGAAGGGAATGTAGTAAACCTTATCCAAGAAATGTGTTTTTGAAACTGCAATAGACCAAACAGAAATCAATAGCTCACTGAGATAGCAAGAGATAGCAATCAAAAATCTGAATTTTTAAAAATGCATAAAGCCTAGAATTTAAGAATCAAGGGATTACTTGAAAACCAGGATTGAAAACAATCCTGGAAACTATATTTGAAGAATAAGCAAAAAGTTTTCAGATTGATTAGAACCAGGGACAAAGTAACACAGGAAAAAAATGCATTGATTAGCTCCTGAAAATAAAACGAAAGGAAAAGTCTCAATAATATCATATCAAAGCTCTGAAGTCAAAGAAAAAATATCACAAGCATCTGGAAAGAAGCAATCAAGCAACCAATTAAGATTACACAAGACCTGACACTTTTACTCAAAACTAGAGGAAATCTTGGAATATGATAATTCAAAAGACAAAAAAATATAGACTTACAATCAAAAATAACTTACCCACAAACTCTGAAGAAGTGAAAAAATCTTTAATGGAATAGAGAACTTTCAAGCATTTCTCATGAAAAGATAAAACTGAGTAGGAACTTTGAAATCTTGACAGGAGTTGAAATCCAGAAAAATAAAGTTATTATAACAACGATGATATTGTGCAAACATCTTAATAGGGGTCCCTTTGGAACCTTAATATCGTCAAAGGGTAGTGAAGTTGTTAAGAAAAACAAAGGTCCTGGGGATGGATTGGTTCTATTTGAGAGTTTTAAGAGGGAGGAAAAAAGGAAAGGGAAATAGAATACATTAGTGTAGAGAAAAAAATCATGTATAAATTGCTATTTTTTGTAACTGGAATATTTGAGAAGAGTATAAGGGATGGGGGAAAAGGGAAGGGAAGAGAATATGCATTTATTAAATATATACTATGTACAAAGTACTAAGCAATTTGCAAATATTATCTCTTTTGGATATCAGATTAACCTAACTCTTGTTTGAAATAAACAAAGCATGGTCAACATGCAAATTAAACAGTTCAATATATCAAACTCAATAGGGAAACAAATCAGAATGAAAAAAGTTATGTTAAGAGGAAGGCTACTACGGAATAGCTGCATGCAGAATAAATTTCCTGATCCTGAAGGGACAATTAAAAAGGAAAAAAAAAAAAGAAAAGAAAAGAAATAGAATGTTAGAGGTGCCCATTACTTATGACTGAGTAAATTGTGGTAAATGAACATAATGGGATATTACCACATAGGAAATTACAAAAGAATATTTCAGGGAGTCCTGGATAGTATCAAATGATGCAGTGTGGAGTGAATAGAACCAGGAGAACAATTTATACAAGGTTAAAGAAAAACAATTTTGAAAATTTTAAGAAAGCTGATAAATGCAGTGATCAATTATGCCTCCAGGGGATTGATAGTAAGACACATTACCTGCCTTTTAACAAAGAGGTGATGGACTCCGGGTACATTTTTGTACATGGCCATTGGGTGAATCTTTCAAAGTTGTTTTCTTTATAATGTTAAGTCTTAAGCCACTTTGAAAGACTTTAGAACTCTGATCAATATAATTCCAGGGGACTTTGATGTAACATGCTACTTACCTCCTGACAGAGAGGACATGGATTCAGAGTACAGATTGAGACATACTTTTGTTTTTTCATGTCTAATAGGGAGATTTGTGTTGCTTAGCTTTACACTTTTGTAATAGGAGTGAAGGAGAAAAGTCTTATTTTCACTAAAATTTTAATTTAAAAATGAAAAATTACCATGTTAAATCTTAGTATTTTACCTAACTATTCTTATTTATTTCAAGGATTTCCCCCCTTTCTCTTGATTTTTAATGGGAGAAGGATTGGGGTGTAGAGATGGGCTTATAGCAATAGTAACATAAAAAAGAGAGAGAAAACAATTACAACATTTTTTTTAAATGCATGGAAAAGAACAGAAGGAAGTTGAGTAGGAAGCATAGACAAGCAGGACAGTTTTGAAAATAAATTATGAAATTATTATTTACTTTTTTAAAAGCAAGGACTATGAAATGGAGATTCATGGTTTTATGTGCAATTCTTTTTTAGAGTTCTGCTGAGTACATGGAAATGCTTTTTGTTGGTATTTAAGTTCAGAATTTAAAATAAAATTGATTAATAAAAAGGAAGACTAGGATAATTGGACATTTGTGGAGAGGGAGAGGTCATTAAAGTGACAATGGGGAGCTCTTATGGGAAAAAGATGCCTAAAGACTAGAAGCATGAGGTATTAGTATGTGATACTTTGCCTGAGGTGTCCTTGACCTGTGTGGTCCTCATATTGTGAGGGAGGGTGTGAAAGGCTGCTCAGGTCAGTCTGGATTGTGGTTTCCTAAGTCTGGCATGTACCAGTTTAGAAATTAAACTATGATGTCAAGTCTGATGTTATAGAATCTATCTAGAATATCCTGGCTGATTTTTCTTCTGGGTTCTGTCCCTTAAGCAAGATGCTCAGGAGGCACAAAGCATCCTTAAATTAAGTAGTCAAGGATACCATGTTACATACATGAAGGACAAGTGAAGGAACTAAGGCCATTTCTTAAAGATGTGACAGATCCCTGGGATCTATGTTTGATCCTGTATTGTTTAACATCTTTATCAATGAATGGGTTAAAATCATAGGTTACACAGTCATCACATTTGGAGATGACATAAAGCAAAAGTGATAATTAGCCCACTGAATGGAAGACTTGGAAACTGAAAAGATCGTGATGAGTTGGAACCCTGAGCCAAGTCTAATAAGATGAAATTCCATGGAGATAAGTATAAAGTCTTATACATGTGCTTCTAAATATCTGACAAGGAGGTACAGTTAGACAGCAGTGTGTCTTAAAAATATCTGAGAATTCAGGCAATGAGAAGCTCAATATGAGCAAATGCTATGACACGGAGGCCAAAAGAGCAAACATAATCTTGGACTTCATGAAGAGATGTGTACCTTCCAGGAATAAGACAGTCCTGCCGTACTCTGCTCTGGTTGGACCCCTTGTAGGTTGGGACATTCATTTCTGGGCACCACAGTTTAAGAGGGACATTGATAAACTATAGGATGTTCAGAAGATGACAACCAGGATGCTTAAGAGCCTCCAGACCATGACATGTGAAGGTCAATTGAATGAATGAAGTAATTTTTCAGGAGAAGAGACATGAGAGCTATTTTTAAGTTCTTAAAGGTCTATCTTTTTGAAGAGGGACTGGACTTTTTCTATTTGGCACCAAGGGCAGAACTAAGGGCAATAAATGAAAATTATGAAGAGGCAAATTTAAGCTTGATGTATGAGAAAATTTCCTAATAATCATATCTGTCCAAAAGTGGAATGGACTGTCTTTGTTGGTAGTGGGTTCTTCCTCCTTGGAAGTCTACAAGCAGAACTTGGATGACCACATGTGGAAAATATATTATAATGTGTGTTTTCTAATGGAGATTTGTTTCCAAATGTGACACGGACAAGGTAGCCCCATTGATCTCTCTTTCATCTCTTAAATTTAGCAATTTTGTGGCTTCAGAGATATATGAATGCTGTCTTTAAAAACTGAAGGTGTATCTTTGGAAGAGGGAGATCATATTCTATATGGCTTTGAAGTTCTTAACTAGGACCAGTAAGAACACAGATTTCAGCTCCATAAAAGAAGGAGCTTTGAAACAACAGAGCTGTCTAATAAGCATCAACTGCCTCCATTTTTGAAGGAATTCAAGCACCATAGCAAAGTCCCTCAGCTTCCAATGCAGCTGCATCTAAGAGAATAAGGAAGAACTCAGAAAATGTTGTCAAGGACATTCTCTATTCTTGTTAAAACAATCTCTTTTTTTTTTTTTTTTTTTTTTTTTTTTTGCTTTTGTTTTGCTGAGGCAATTGGGGTTAAGTGACTTGCCCAAAGCCACACATCTAGGAAGTGTCAAGTGTCTGAGGCTAAATTTGAACTCAGGTCCTCCGGACTTCAGGGCTGGTGCTCTATCTACGGCACCACTTAGCTGCCCCTAAAAAATCTCATACTCACATTCATCCATGTTTTTTGTACCTAAGATCTTAGTGCTTAGTGGCACTGTCCAATTTATTAAATATACACATATATCAGAAAACCAGATACAAATATATAGAGTTATCTCTGAAAGAGCACCCTCTGATCAGAAAATTTCTCTGCCACAAAAAGGGGTCACTTTTAACTCAGACCCCCTCTCTCATAACCAGCTTTATAATATAAAGAACTATTCAGTGGAAGTCAGCTTTCAGAGGCTAGGCTTTTCTGGCTTTTTTATATGCTGCCTATAAGCAAACTCAAAATAGGAAATTTAGTACAATTGCTTTGTAAGGACAATTGGTAGCAGCTGCTGTCTTCCTAATCCCACAGCTCAACTCCCCTGCCTTGATGACAAAGAAGCTATAGATAGAGCACAGGTTCTTAATTTGGGGTCTGGGAACTGAAAAAAAAAATCGATGACTGTATTTCAATATAATCGGCTTCTTTTCATATTTTATGCATTTAAAAATGTTATTCTAAGAAGGAGTCTTAGGCTTCAATGAACTGCCAGAGGGATCCAGGACAAAAAAACCGGTTAAGAACCCCTATTTTAAGGGTATTTCTGCATTGGGTGGGAGACTGGACTAGATGTTACCTCTTATGAAATCAAAGGTTCCATGGGGTTTTTCTGAAAAGAGTATGAGCATTGAGTTCTATAATGTGACTGAATTCTAGGGCATTCAGCCTCCCTGATGTTTCCTCTTTAATGTTTCAAATTAGCCATTGTGCAATTTGGAGGTAGACCAGATGATCTTTTGCATCTCTTCTAACTCCACTAGTCCGTGGTTCTATGGAATTCTAGTCTCCCTGACCAGTCTGAGGGCTTACTGAGGGCTTGTGAATCTTTTATAGCATCCAGCTAAATGAAGCCAGAAAGATTCAAGTCAAAATCTGGCTGTGTGACCTTGGGAAGTCAATCAATATCTATTAAGTGCCTGTTATGTGACGGGCTAGCTGGTGAAATGGAGAGTGTATCTGGCTAAAGTCATCTTCCAGGGTTCAAATCTGGCCTCAGACACTTTCTAGCTGTATGACCCTGAACAAGTCACTTAATTCTGTTTGCCTCAGTTTACTTATCTGTAAAATGAGCTGAAAAGGGAAATGGCAAAACAAATAGAGGCATGTAAACATACTTGAAAAAAATTAAACAATAGAAATGTGTCAGACTGTGCTAAGTCCTAGGGATACAAAGAGGCAAAAGACAGAATATCTTCGAAGAGTTTACAGTCTAATAGAGGAGACAATATATGAATAAATATATACAAATCAAGCTACGTGTAGGAAATAATAAAAATAGGAAATAACTAACAATAGAGGGAAAGCAGTAAAATTAAGAAGGGTTGGGGAAGGCTTCCTGTAGAAAGGGATGGGAACATCTTTTTAAAAATCTGGGAATTTAGTCAACTGGAAGCTCAATATGAGCCATGGGCCATATGAAGTTGGTGAAACCATTTGCTAAGGCAACTGTAGGCGATGATGAGTTGAAAGCTAAGAATGACAGCTTCCTATTGCTTAAGTTTATAAATTGATAATCTTGTATGACCTGAGAATGATGTTATAAATATCCAAATAGTCATTGGCAGAAAAAAAGGTTCCCTAATCCTGCTCTGAAAGTTGGAATTTTGATTGGGACTTAAAGGAAGCCAGTGAAGCCAGTAATCAGAAGGGAAAAGCGAGATTATTTTAGGTTTGAGGACAGTCAGAGAGTGCCCAGAACTGAGAGATGGAGTGTCTTGTTTGTGGAACAGTCAGGAGGCTTGATCCAGAGTCACTGGATGAAGAAGTACATACTGGGAGGTAAAGTATAAGGACACTAAAAGATAGAAAGGGATGGGGATTTATGAAAGGCTTTCAATGACAAACAGAAGATTCAAAATTTGTTCCTGTGGGTCATAGGAAGCCAGCCACCAGAGTTTATACAATAGAGGTAACATGTTCAGACTGGTGTTTTAAGAGAATTATTTTAGTGACTAAATAGAAGATGGAGTGAAGTGGGGAGAGATGAGGCAGAAGATAAATTCCTGGGCTATTATAACAAATTAAAATAAATAATAAATCATGTAAAGTGATGAGGGTCTGTCTGCACCAAAGTGATAGTCGTTTCACAGGAGAAAAGGGGGCATATTTGAGAGATGTTCAAAGGCGAAATGAATAGATCTTGGCAATAGATTGGATAAGGGGAGATGAAGGGATATAGAAGAATCCAGAATGACTCTTAGGTTGTGAGCTTGAGGGACTGGGATTTTGATGATACCCTCTACAGTAATAGGGAAGGTAGAAAGTGAGAAAGATTTTTTTTAATAATAGCTTTTTATTTTCAAAATACATGCAAAGATAGTTTTCAACATCCATCCCTGCAAAACCCTGTGTTTCAAGTTTTTCTTCCTTTTTCCCCCTCTTCCTCGAGATTTTGCATGTTAAGCACGTGCAATTCCTCTATACACGTTTCCACATTTATCATGTTGCACAAGAAAAAAATCAGATCAAAAAGAAAAAAATGAGAAGGAAAAGGGGAAAAAGCAGGCAAACAATAACAAAAAGGTACAAATACTATGTTGGGATCCACATTCAGTCCCCATAGGCCTTCCTCAGGATGCAGATGGCTCTCTCCATGTCTATTGGAATTGTCCTGAATCACTTTATTGTTGAAAAGAACCATGTCCATCAGAGCTGATCATCATATAATCTTGTTGCTATTGTGTACAATGTTCTCTTGGTTCTACTCAGTTCCTTTAGCATCAGTTCATGTAAGTCTCTCCAGGCTTTTCTTAAATCATCCTGCTAGAACAATAATATCCCATAACATTCATATCCCATAATTTATCAAGGCATTCTCCAACAGTTTCCAGTTTCTTGCCACTACAAAAAGGGCTGCCACAAACATTTTGGCACATGTATGTCCCTTTCCCTCCTTTAAGATCTCTTTGGAATATAAGCCTATATTGCTGGATCAAAGGGTACGCAGTTTGATAGCCCTTGGGCATAGCTCCAAATTGCTTTCAGAATAGTTGGATCAGTAAGGTGAGGAAGTTTTAGAGGGGAAAGATGATGAATTATATTCTGGTTATATTAAGTTTAAGATGCCTATTAGATATCCAGTTACAGATGTCCGAATGGAGATGCAAGCCTAGAGGTTGGTAGAGAGATTGGAGCAGGAAAGGCAGATTTGAGAATCATCAGCATAGAAATAATAATTAAATCTATAGGAGCTGATGGGATCATTAAGTGAAGTAGTAGAAGGTAAGAATAAAAGAGGGCCCAGGACAGAGTCCTAAGAGCCACCAGAGGACAGAGGACACAATCTGGATGGGGATCCAGCCAAAGATAGAGAGTAGGAGTAGGAGCAGTCCTGTAAGTAGAAGAACCAGGAGAATATAATGTCCCAAAGACATAGAAAAGAGAGTATAAAGGAAGAGAGAGTGATAGCAGTGTCAAAGGCTGCAGAGAGATCCAGGAAAATGAGCTTAGAGAAAAGGCCATTGGATTTAGCAACTAAGATCATTAGTAACTTTGGAGAGAGGAGTTTTGGTAGAAATTTTAGTAGTCTCATCTGTAAAATGGGAATAATAATGCCTACATCTCAGGGTAATTGTGAAAGTAAAATGTAAACGTTTGTAAAATACTTTGCAAAGCTTAAAGTGTTATATAAAGTTAGCTATTATCTAATTCAAGACTGGTCACAGAATAGGCATTTAACAAAATCATCATTGAATTAAATTGTTATCATTTGTGGTTACTTACCTATTTCTTTTTCCTTTTTCTTTTTGCAAGGCAGTTGGGGTTAAGTGACTTGCCCAAGATTCAACAGCTAATTAGTGTTAAGTGCCTAAGTTGGATTTGACCTCAGGTTCTCCTGACTCCAGGACTGATGTGCTATCTATTGCACACCTACCCGCCTCTTATTTACCTTTTTCTCAGTTCTCACTTTTACCTTTCACATAGGTTTTTCCTGATCCCCTAGATATTAGTGCTCTTCCTCCCTTGAAATTAATTTATGCTTTTTATATTTTTTATTTGTTTTCATTTTTTGTATAAAGCGTGGTTCTTACTGGTAGAATGTAAGCTATTTGATGGTTTAGAATTATTTCATGTTTGCCTTTGTTGACCCTAGAGCCTATCTCATCAAGCATTTATTAAATGCCTGGGAATTGAAAACTGAATTCCTATATTCTTTGGTTTGCAAATGATGCACTGTTGTTTCCATTCAATTTGTTTATTAAGTGCCTACTATTTGCAAGCACGGTGCTGAGTGCCAGGTGAGATGTGTTAGTTTATGACCAACATAATATCACCGTGTATATAATCACAGAACATTATTTACCTTATTCCAGGCAAACTTGCTTATCACATATTTTGAAACTGAGGCAGTCAAATCGCTACAAGAGTCCTATGGTGTGGATAAAAAAGTCACAGAATTGTGGAACGGCGTCATGCAAGAGGTAAGCTAAACCATCCCAAGAGGTTCTCTCTGGTGGCCAAGACTGGAGGAAAATTGCTTTGTCTGACCTGTAAAGGCCATTGGACACTGATAGAAGGAACCCTGCGGTGTAAGTGAGAACAAGAATCCCCTTTTCCACAATAGCCTGTCGGGGTATCTTGAGAAAAGCCCCTGAGTTAGCAGGTGACTTCCTACTGATGCTGCAAGTGCTGACATCATAGAGATGATTCATTTCAGGGACTGGGATCTTGTCAGGAAAGAGGTATGAGGTAGAAGTGAAAAGGGTGCTGTACCGTGAATCAGGGGACCCCGAGTCTGAATCCCTGCCTTTCCATTTTGGGGCCCAAATCCTTTGATCTCCTGATCAGTAAAACCAAGGTAGACTTAATGATCTCTCAGACCTCCTCTATTTCTATGATGTTTTGCCATATGATGGTAACTTCACTTACCTCAGTTTCCTAATTTAGAAAATGGGGATAATAAATCTGATCTTGGCTACTTCACAGGATTAGAATGGGGGGGGGCAGATAAGAGGACAGATGGTAAATAGGAAACACAGAAAAATTTAAACCTTATACAAATGTCAAGGGTTATTGGACAGCTAGGTGGCATAATGGATAGAGACCTGGATCTGTAGTTAAGAAGACCTGAGTTCAAATACAGCCTCAGACACTTAAAAGTTGTATGACTTTGAGCAAGCTGTTCACTTAATTGTTGCTCAGTTTCTTCACCTATAAAATAGGAGAAATAATAGCACCTACTTTTCAGGGTTGCTGGGAGGATTAAATGTGATGATATTTAAATAGGCACTACTTAAATAATTTGTTTCCATCTCTATTACTACTAATATATCCAGCTGGAGATTTTAGTAATAGATATTGTTCCAGGTATACAAGGCTTAGTTCTATCTGAGAAGTTCAAGACCCATAAGTGAGTTTTCTTTTTTTTTTTAAATAGATGGTCTGCTGTGGATTTCACAATTATACTGATTTTATCGGCTCTAAATACCTGAATCAAAGTGGTGGCTATTATCCTCCTTACTGCTGTTACCGTTATGATATGCCGTCTAAATGCCCGGAGATTAAAGCTATGGATTTACAAGTGAAGGTATAGATTTTTAATCCTAAGTTTCTAATAAAAGTTGTTGTTTTGTTGTTATTTTTGTTTATTTTGTTTTAAAGAAAAGATGTTATCATAATTCTCCTAGCCCTTCCAGGGTGCACTTCATTTCCTAGTCTGAACTCTACAGTGTATCATCATGGCCACGACTGGGTGGGTGAGCTGAGTCAAGGCCTCCTAGTTTGAAGTGGGAAAGTGGGAAGGAGGAAGAATATAGAACAAGGATGTGTTCCAAGATCAGTTAGCAGGATATCTGAAGCAAATGCAAAGTCAAAATTAGATTCATTTAAAAAAATTACTCAAAAGTGGCAAGCGGCAAAGATTGGCTACAGAATGGCCTGGGCTAACCACTTGGCTTAAGGTGGGCAAGGAGGTATTGATCCCTTTCAATTTGTGGCATTCAAATATTATGCTGCACAACAAAATGTAAGAAATTATCTTATATACTAGAAGATCTGACGACTGCTCCTACGAGCATACACTGCAAGGAAAAATTACTAGTTAGGGCTCTGTTGATATAAGACAATTTTGATTTTAAAACATTTAAGTATTATTGCTTTGACCTTTTAGAATACAAAGATAAATGTCTTATGATTTTATTAAAGGTGTCAAGGAAGATACTGATGTTTTTTTTTTTTCCATCTTAGGGATGTTTACAAAAGCTGAAGAACTCTTTGGAAGACAATAAAAAGTTGATTAGAGGTGTTGGATCTGGAATTATGGTCTTTGAGGTATGTGTTTTCTTTTCACATTTGACAAAGTTTTAGCTGTGGTTGCTAAAGGAAATTTTGAAGGTGTGTTCAATTTGGAGACTTTAGAAAGGTGCTCACTTATTTTCTGCCTTGCAGTTTTAAATTTTTCTGCAATATTGAAAGAATAGGAGTTGGGGCACAGATTAAGTCTTCAGATCATGGCATATAACTATTTTGGTATGGAGAAATAAGTCAAGTGAGATATTACCAAAAATCAAAAAGGGGCCTTTTGGAAGACAAACTTATTTTGTGTTGTTTAGTCATCTTTTAGTTGTGTCCAACTCTTATGCTCCATTTGGGGTTTTCTTGGCAAAGGAGCAATTTGCCATTTTCTTCTCCAGCTGATTTTACAGATGAGGAAACTGAGGCAGAGTTAAGTGACTTGCCCAGAGTCACACAGCTGGTAAGTCTGAGACCCGATGTGAACTCAGGAAGTCTTTGTGACTTCAGGCCAGGCATTCTATCCACTGTTCCACCTAGCTATTAATTATTATTTAGAAGAGGCTATTACCTTAACTATAGGAATAACAAGATACACAGTTACATGCTTTAAAAATTGACAGGGGCAACATAATACAATGAAAAACACATTGGATTTGAAGTCAATTTTTAGTGAATTTTTTTAGGGAGAAAAGAGGCTCGGAATTATGTGTAGGTAGCAGGAAAGGAACCCAAAGGACAAAAAAATATTGGAGAAAGAGTAGTAATAATGGGGGGGGCAATCTGCTGGAGGAGACAAGTTAGGGTGGGATCAAGGTGCAGATAGAAGATTTGGCCATTTCTTCATTAGAGCCTGGTGTGAAAGGGGAGTTAGTGGGGAGTGTGACAGCTGTGTGGAGGAGATATTTGGGAAAAAGAGAGTAGAAGCAGGAAGACTAATTAGGAAAGTACCACAGTAATCAGTTACCTAGGGACACTGGGGAAAGGGAATAGATATGAGAAATTCTGTGGTATTAACATCGATGGAAGTGGACAGCTGCTTGGATTTGGAAGCTGATGGTGATCAGGAAAGGTCAGGAATAACTGTAAATCTGAATTACTGGGAAGGTAATGGTACACTTATCAGAAATTTATTTCTAGGCTAATTTTCAAGAGTAATTCAAACCCAATATTGAAGATATTATCACTGTGCTCTTCCTCTTCAGGTGGCAGCCATGGCGGTCTCCATGATCCTATTTTTCAAAATTGGTGACATTTCATACGAATGAGATCTCTGCTGGTACTGCCTCCCTCCCTGCTGGGAGAACAGCCCATGATGTTTCCTGCATGAAAAATGCTACTTTGTATTAATAAATAATGCTAAGTATTCAGCTTGGAGCAACAAAGCTAAAGAATGGGTACCATGCATTTCTTTTCACCAAGATAATGGATGTTGATGGGATCTGGTATCCATTCTCTATGACTGGAAAATTCTAAAGGTTTACTTTTGCTAAAAGTTATTAACTTTAATTTAACGTCAGTTCCTAAAACACACACACACACACACACACTCAATCACTCACTTTAATAGAGCTGTCTCAAAAATTCCCTTGCACCAGAAAGTGTTCTTGTGTGGACTTCTGGAAAGTTCAGAGTTTTACAAAAGAATAGTAGAGGGTGCTAATCAGTGTCTCCTGACTGTAATGATTTCTACACACGGTGTGGTCTCTCTCCAAAACTTTTGCATTTTAGAGTTGAGGGTAAAGTATTTGGAGTGGGGTGAGAGACAACATCCATTGTATCTGATTTCATGGAGAGCTTTACTACATCCTCACTGGATTCCTAGATGAAACCTACGAGGTAATTATGGCTGCCACTTAAAAATTGCAGGTACGTTGTAACATACGATTTCATATGACTCTCACAACTCTGCGAAGGGAATGCGATTATTTATGCCCATTTTGTAGATGTGCACGCTAAGGCTCGGAGAAATCGATGGGCTTTGCCGGCGCGTCTCTGAGGCAAGATTCAAGCCACATTCTTTCTGAAACAAATGAATAAAAACACTTGTAAAGGGAAGTTTTTTCCTTATCCCAGGGACCAGTCGTACCTTTGGGGATCAGACCGAAAAGTAGGGGTTTTGGAGGGATGGGGTGGAACAGTACGGGGAAGTCAAGCCAGAAACTCTGCCTTCCTCGGAGAGAAAACGGATGGATCCTCTGGGAGAAGGCTTCTTTCGCTTTAAGCTCATCTTCAGCGCTTCCCCACATTTGGACTGTTCCACTTGAGAACAGCCCATCTTTCTCCTCCCCCTCCCTCGCCCCAATGTCAGTCAGCGCATCACATCGGATGAAGTGAGCATGCGCGGCTTTCCAAGCATTCAAATGCTCTCGCGTGTGGCGTGAGCCGGGCTTGGGGGAGTGGGCGGAGGGCAACTTAACGATTGACTGCCACTCACCCACCTGGTTTCCGGTAGTTTTTCTGGAAGCCTCTGGGGGGCATTGTGGTGCCTGCTGCTTTGGCGCTTTTGAGGCGACTCCCGTAGCCTTGAGCGTAGAGCCCTAGGGAAGGGACGGCGCGTTCCTACCCTGCCCTGGGCTCACGATTCAGACCCGTCTCGCCCCTCTCGGGGAGGAAAGGTGGCCCCCAGCTACCTCTGGGGCGTGTGTGGGGAAGGCGTCCGGGCTGATCTTGCCGTGCCCCAGCCCAGCCACCCTGCCCACCAGCCCTACGCGATTCTTCGCAACCAGAGTTCTCACATGGAGACCCCTCGCCATGTCCTGCGTCTGCTCTCCCAACAGCCCCCCAACTTGCCCCACATTCCCCACCAGCTCCGAAGCTAAGACCTGACATATTCCTACTCGTTCAGGTTTAAGGGTTTTGGTGCGCTAATAATTATGGCTACTCTATGGACACGCCCATCCTGCGTGACTCACGTTGCATTTTCATAGCGCGGGGACGATACCAGCGAAATGCAATGGCTCTCCACCAGTTAGCGTTCACGTGACCCGCCCATCCCAACTGCACGCTTTAATGGCGCTATTTCCACCGGTCCCAGAGCCAATAAACATTTATTAAGCACCACAAAGGCACGGGCTCCATGCTAAATGCTGGGGATGGAAAGGGGCGGTCATCCCTGTCCTCAAGGAGGTTACAATCCAATGGGGGAAGACAACGCACAAAAATAAGCGGGAAGGGGGCGGCTAGGAGGTGCAGTGGACAGAGCACCAGCCCTGAAGCCGGGAGGACCTGATCTCAGACACTTAACACTTCCTGGCTGTGTGACCCGGGGCAAGTCCCTCAGTTAAGGGAAAAAAAAAAAAAAGCGGGAAAGGGATGGAGATTGCATGGATCCCCCCTCCCCCCCTTAGCACAGGGCCTGGCACATCGTAATCAAGAATACTGATTGATTGCTCAAGCCCTTCTTCCTGTACCTTTGTTATGTTTTAGTTGGTTTTCAATTTCAATTGTTGAAACCTAGGACAGCTTCAAATGAAAAGGGGATAAGGATTCCTTAGACAAATACCCTGCAAGAGAACTTTCTGGCTGCCTGAAGATGTCTCAAACGTAATTTTACAAAATGGAATTTATTGTCTTGGCCTGTAATCAAGTTGTTTCCTCAAGTCTTCAAATTTCAATTCAACGAGAACCTCCTAGGGACTGTTAGATGGCGTAGTGGAGAGAGCACCAGCCCTAAGGCCAGGAGGACCTGAGTTCGAATTCGACCTCTCAGACACTTAACACTTATTAGCTGTGTGACCCTGGGCAAGTCACAGAAAACAAACCCCCCAACCACAAAAACCCACGCCAAACAAATAAGAATCTACTAAGGGCAAGGCTTTCTTGTAGGTGCTGAGCTTAGGTTCCGGGTGAGTTTCTAGTCACCCAGTTTTGGAACCTCAGGATCATCCTTGACTCTACCTCCCCTCACCTATCCAGTCAATTGCTAAATCTTGTCCTTTCTTCCTTCACTTTTCTCAAATTTGTCTCTTTAATAAAGATATTAATAATGGCTTGCATTTATGTAACATTTTTAGATTTACAAAATGCTTCACAGCCATGGGATGTAAGTGCTATTTAAGCTCTATTTTACATCTTCGTTCAAATCCGGCCTCAGACATTTACTAGCTATATGACGAGTGCCTCAGTTTCCTCATCTGAGAAGGAAATGGTAAGTCACTCTAGTATCTTTGCCAAGAAAACCCAAATAGGGTCTCTAAGAATCAGCTATAAGTGAAGTGACTGAACAACAACGACAAATGAAGAAAACACACAAAAGTCAGGGGACCTGCCTAGAATCATACAACTAATAAATTGGATTTGAACTTGAAGAAGGGAGCCCGAAATTCTAAAAACCCTTGAAGGAGAAAATCTCCTTTTAAGATTTCATATAAACTCCATTAGGCATTTAAAGTCTTTTGCAACCTTGCCCCAAACTACAATTCTGGTATTTTTATACTGTTGTTATTGAATTGTTGTTCTTGTACCTGTAACTCTGAAGTTTTCTTGGCAAAGACACTGGAGTGGCTTGCCTTTTCCTTCTCCAGCTCACTTTACAGATGAGGAAATTGAGGTAAATAGGGCTCAGTGACTTGGTCAGGGTCATATAACTAGGAAGTATTTAAAGCCATTTTTGAATTCAGGTCCTCCTGACTCGGGGACTGATGCTCCATCCATTGTGCCACTAAACACTCCAAATTGACCTTTTTGCACCTCACTTTTCTGTTTCTTTGCATTGACTGTCTCATCCTTTCCCTCCCTCATGGCTAGAACACACTCCCTCCTAACCTTTGCTTTGGAATCAATCTCTAGTTTGTTGAAAGATTCAGTCACATTCTATCTCATCCCTTCCCTAATCCCTTCACCCAGCTGCTGTCTTCTCCTCACCAAAACGCCTGTCCTGTCCTCTCTGCCTCTCTCTGTGTCTTTATCTCTCTGTATCTCTGTCTTTCTGTGTCTTTCTCTCTGTCTCTCTGTCTCTTTGTCTGTC